>NC_084599.1:9144624-9414624 GCF_033807715.1 Cololabis saira | reverse complement strand
AAAGATAAAGCCAAACATATAATACAATAATCAAAAGTATAAATGTAGGCATAGATACAAAACAG
Source organism: Cololabis saira (assembly GCF_033807715.1). Lineage (NCBI taxonomy): Eukaryota > Metazoa > Chordata > Actinopteri > Beloniformes > Belonidae > Cololabis > Cololabis saira. The sequence goes on along the minus strand of NC_084599.1, from coordinate 9,414,559 downwards.
AAACACTTGATGACGCCGACATAAAAAAGGAGTCAAGTTCATTTATGAACCTGCAACTTAGTCCTGTTTTCTTAAAACTTTTTACAATTTACAGAGCAGAAATATGATTGAGGCCGGGGCTCCAGGCCAGAGCAGTGCTTGATCCAGGATGAGAGACATATACTCATTCTGGGAGGAAACACGTTAACCCCTTCAACCCCTCGGGTCCTGATACATGATCCCAAAGGTGCTGAACTCAGTCATATAATTTACCTTGCAGAATTACAGCTGCGTGTATTCCTGAGTCACTCTCTACTTAACCTTGTCTCCCAGAATAAATGATGATAGACCATTAATCCTGGCCTCACCTCAAATTATAATCCTTGTACTTTCTTCAGTTATACATTAGTATGTTTTATATTCTTAATTACAGCTGCAAAATCAATTCAGCAATGTTCATTTATCAGTTAGCTCTCTGAAAAGTCATTTTTGCTGGTAAAGTCCTGAACTCCCTGCAGGGATGGAAAATGCCAAAACTATACGTGAGAAAATCTAAAGAAATGATAGTCATTCGGTTCCTTCAAAGCCTGTTCCCACCAGAAGTTTTATTCATCACACGAGTGCCAGAAGATTAAAAACTAGTCAAATCAACAGTGGTTCTGTGTAACTTTGGATGTTCAAAAAGGAGGGTTGCACCTCGAGCGGCTGTTTTTACTGTCTCTGATGCTGCTTAAAACACGGACATTTTAACGTACAACATGGCTACATGACAGCTGGCAGCATGATGAAGTCTGAACACAAGACTCATATTTTTCATTGTTTTGTTTTTTTTACATGCATTGTAGCCCTTGTTATTCAGCTAGTTGGAAAGAACAGGTTTTTCCACAACAGCCCTCTAACAGATTCACTTTGAAAAAGTAAAAAAAAAAAAAACAGGCTTCTACTACTTGTCATTTCATAACATTGAGACTACGGATGATTAGCTTTGATTTTATGATCAGGTGAGATTTTGTCCCACTCATTTCTGCAGGTGAGGTGCAGCATGCAGCATTTTGTGAAGTGTGAATGTACTGATACCAGGCTCTGACTTTTGGACCTGTTGCTGTGTGGATGATCCTTTTTGACTTTGTTTTCATGCAAAATATGACTCTTTAATTGGGAAAAAAAAAACAAACATGTGATGTTCTATCCCAGGGGTCGGCAACCCGCGGCTTCAGAGCCGCATGTGGCTCTTTAGCGCCGCCCTAGTGGCTCCCTGGAGCTTTTTCTTCTTTTTTCCTCTCTTTTTTATCTTCTTTCTTTCTCTTTTCCTTTTTTCTCTTCTTTTTTTCTTCCTTTTTCCTTTCCTTTTTAATCTCGAAATTTCAACTTTTTTCTCAACATTTCAACTTTTTTCTCAACATTTCAACTTTTTTCATGAAATTTTGACTTTTTTCTCGACATTTCGACTTTTTTCTCGACATTTCAACTTTTTTCTCAACATTTCGACTTTTTTCTTGAAGTGCATAATGAAAAAAACAATCTTCCCCCAGTTATAACTAATATAGATACATGCAGCATGTGTTGTCTTCATTCTAAGGCATTCTAAGACTTCATGTTTTGCGGCTCCAGACATATTTGTTTTTTGTGTTTTTGGTCCAATATGGCTCAACATTTTGGGTTGCCGCCCCCTGGTCTCTAAAGTCACAGGACATTGATGACACTTTTGGAGGCTACATTTTGAACAGTAAAGTAGCTTTAAAAGTTGATAAAACATGTAAATAAACTCTACAACACGATGACATATTTCAAGGTGCACTATTTGCAGAACATCTCATTATGTCTGCTGGTTAACTGTGGTCCTGTAGTGGGTTAATTTTAGCGATGGTGTATTCTATAGAATACCTGCAATGGAAAAAAATGGAAAAACAAGAGGAAAATTAAACAAACTAGGAATTTATCTATTTATTTTTGCAATGTTTTGTACGGGCTCCTGTTGTTTCTGTTATATGTGACATGAAAACATGCATGCAGACAATTCAAGGAGAAGTTTCACCACTGTATACACTGTAAAAAATACACTGCCAAAAGAAAAAAAAGACTATGTCAACAACCCTGCGTCCTTGCTCCAGTGACTGTGCAAGGAGCTTGAATGGCATGGGAATGAGCTTCTCTCAGATACCGGGGGAGGGAGCAAAGACTCTTGTTGCGAAAGAGTTGAATTACCATTTTTCTGAAGAACAAATACAATGTTGCGTGGGAGTGGGGGGAGATCCATCATCTGGTGAAGAGTGGTGTTGAAATGAGGATATTACTAAGTGCTCACACCGCTCGCTGGTAAAGAGCGGTGGGAGCTATCACACAAGCCTCATGTGGGGCATCCTGGGAAACACAAGTCTTTATTAACCTGCTGTAATCAAACTTCCAGGGAATGACTTTAAACATAGGGTGCAATCATTGTAAAGACGGGCGGACACGTCAAACTCGGTGCTCTGCGGTTTAAAAACCAATGTTTCCCCGGGCCATGGAGTAGCCCAGTTTATTCTGGTTTCCAAGGAAAGACATGGCACCCACGTACGCCTCGATGTGGATTGGTTGCTGAAGAATCAGCACGCCGTTAGCTTTCCCAGGAACTGGCTTCATGGCGTGGGCCTTTCCTGCTGCGTCCTTGAGCTGCTCGCAGAACTTCTCAATCTGCACACAAAGTAAATCACAAAATGCAGACGTATTGTGTCTTATTGAAGAATTTATAATACTGAACTTATATGTCATGCAGAAATTACAATGTGCTTTTTCTGTTCTTTACTTCCTCTTTAAGATGAGAAATGACAGAGAAAAAAATGTAAATTAGACACGAGTAATGTTCAGCACTACAAACCTCATTCTGGACGTTTCAGATGAAGGCTAAAGTACTTACTCTCTACTAGGGCTACTTTCTTCTTATTGGGCTCATACTTTTTCAGAATGCTGCATGTAAGCATGAAATGTACCTGCATTTAAGGGAGAGGACGATACTTGTGTGTGCTATAATTAATTCTAAAAGTTGTGAGATGTGGAAAATAATCATACATTTAAAAAAAAAGTCCTATAATCTCTAAACTAGATGAACAAACAAGTGAGCATCTTTAACTGTATCCAAATTACTTCTGAACACTTTTTAAATGTCTTAAAGTGATTTATTCAATGAGTAATCTCTCATTGAGTTTAAAATGGATAACTAAATAATAACTAAAAAATGACAAATAAAGGTTTTAAAAAAGGTTTAAAAAAAACATAAAAAAGTAATTGGACAAAACATATATGGTGAAAAACTGTTTTTAGAAATAAAAGCTATAACCATTTTTTTCTCTAATTTGGAGGACAGACTGTAGTTACGTTTGTCCTGTTATGTATTTGGTTTAATATATCTGCTTCTATTATTTTGTGGGGAAAAAATGAATGGAGAACCTAGACTTTAATGACTAAAATCTTTATTACAAAAAGGGAAATGTTTGAGTCAAATAATGATCCATGTAACAAAGCCTTGCTTTCTGACCTTGGATCCTCCTCATAAACTCTTTAGTTATGTTGAAATATTTGTGCAGATCCCTAAAACCACAACACTAATAATGTTCTGTAGCAAAAATTCTAATTCATTATCTCAGTGTTTACTGACTTTATTTGGTAATATTTAAGCACCACTGCTGTCACCATCAGATATTTGTACAGTATAACAGAGGGTAATAATTGATTTAAAAGCTGCCCTATTTAAAAGTGATCTAACCTTTTGATATTTACAAGAATCACATGTGCAATCACATCACGCTCAGCTGTGATTTCATAAACACAATTCAGTTTCCTCCAAATAGAAAACCAGAACATTTGTGGTATCAGGATTTCAGTGGCAGATTCTGCTCTTGATACGACAATGACATGATAAAAATCATCTGATCAAAGTATTAGGTCAACACAACACCAGATGAACAAGATACATGTTTTTTTGCACCATATTATCTTTTGTTTCACAAGAAAAATGGCATTGTAAAAAATGTTCAATGTTGTTCAGAAGTGTAGGTGTGATTTAATCCTCTGATAAATGATTGATCACACAGAAATGCTTCCTGATGCCTTATTCCAGTTACTAACACCTACATGGTGACTCAGTTCACCATCCCATAAATCTCAGTACAGTACACACACCAACATGGATTATAAAAAGGAAGTTAGAAAACACAACCTTTAAAGCAGTTACAAGTATTTGTTTACCGTATCCATCAATGAGGCACTACACATCTGTTTCAGTTTTTCTTCAGAGGCATCTAACCGCTACTTTGTGCCAGATTTCCTTTGAAAGGATCCTAACGCTGGCTGTTTACACCCAGGTCACTGGTTCTGAAGAAACAATGTCCAGTCATGGTAATGTTGCACCAGTGCAATTCTTTTATGTTGCGTTCAAAAAAATAAAACTGAATCACCACTCTTGGAAGATGTTTATACATGAGTTTTAAAAAGCTGATTATTCTGTCTTTGTAAAATACAGTTATGTAGTTATTTGTATTTTTTTCCCCTTTATATCCTGTTTTTTCCAGGTCTCTGAACTTGGCAAGCATGGTGATTCCATACTTTTGGTCAGGGCTGTCATGACATTGGGACTGTGATGCAAATCACATTTCTCAACACAATAATACAGTCAGTGATGGGTGAACGTACGTCGCAGAGGGAAGAGAAGCTGTCACTGATGTTCCTGACGGGGTGAGGGATGAGGGTGACGAAGGGGAAGTCGGTGGCAAAGGGGTTCCACCTGGAGGTGAAGGACGGTTCCCTCAGCCGGTCCCAGAACACACGCACGCCCTCCCCGTCTCTCCTGGAAATATGCACACACAAACACATGATTAGTCTCTGTCAGTGACATTAGCCGTATCTGTGCTGTCAGAGAGAATGGCATTACTCACTGTTTTCTTTAAAACAACATATTCATTTCATTCTTTTGGCTCGTTTACGTGCACTGAAACCTTCTCAGACTTGAGTCACATCCTGGTCCAGCTTCTTTCAGAGCAGATTGTTGAAGTCAGTTTCATTTTGACAGCAAATTTTACTATTGTGTCTCATAGTGTTACTTGTTCGGAGAATTACACTGTTGGTTCATATGTGGCTAACTTAGCAATCCACAGTATTTCAGGTTTTAAGCCACAGTAACTGAATTTTTGATGCAGTAAGTGTGTGTTCGCTCATTCAGTACGTTTACATGCACTAACAGAAAGTCGAATTGTTGCCTTAATACGACCGATATTGAATTTTTAAAAGCCATCTATACACCTTAGTCCAGGGGTCGGCAACCCAAAATGTTGAAAGAGTCGTATTGGACCAAAAACACAAAAAACAAATATATCTGGAGCCGCAAAAAATGAAAAGTCTTGTATGTATAAGCCTTAGAATGAAGGCAAATGGCGAAGGGCAAAATCAAAATGTTGAGAAAAAAGTCGAAATGTTGAGGAAATAGTCAGAATTTCGTTAAAATAGTCGAAATGTCGAGAAAAAAGTCGAAATGTTGAGAAAAAAGTCAAAATTTCGAGAGAAAAGTCGAAATGTCGAGATTAATGTTGAAGTACAATCTCGAGAAAAAAGTCGAAATGTTGAGAAAAAAGTCGAAATGTCGAGATTAAAAACGAAAGGAAAAAGGAAGAAAAAAAAGAGAAAAAAAGGAAAAAAGAAAAAGGAAAAAGAAAAGAGAAAAAAAGGAAAAAATGAAGAAAAAACAGAGAAAAAAAGAGAAAAAAAAGAAAAAGAAAAAAGAAGAAAGGGAAAAAAAATTAAAAAAAGAAGAAAAAAGGAAAAAAAGGTCAAACATTTTTGAAAAATTCTCCAGGGAGCCACTAGGGCGGCGCTAAAGAGCCGCATGCGGCTCTGGAGCCGCGAGTTGCCGACCCCTGCCTTAGTCGAACCGAACTGAAGCTCTTGAGATCAAGCTTTTAGTGCCAGATAATGGGGTTCTAATTTGAGTTATTCCGGCATTTATACCAACCCACGCTTAGCCAAGCTAGGAACCGCCCCTCTAGAAGTGACAACACCCCGAAAGTCAGAACATCAACACAGAAGGAGGAGAAGAAGACGAACAACAAAGAAGGAACCGGAAGAACACCAGCGCAGAAGTGCGTGTGGCGTCACCTAGCATTACAGAGTCGAACGCACCTCACTCAATAATCGATTGTTTTCTTGCGCTTGTATACTTGGATTTATCTGAAACTCCAGTTTAATCATAAGCCAGATTGTTGCCAATAGCTTGAGTTAGATGTGCATGTAACCGCACTGAGTAACATTTGGACCAGAAGCTTCAAACTTCTTTTTCTTTTTTATTCTTCAACTCATAGTTAAAGCAATTGGTGCTGGTAAAGTAAAGCAATACAGCAGAACTTGGGACAATCTTAAAATAAAGTTTTTTAAATTATCTTAGCAGTAAATTAACTTTTAACAGGACAAATTCTGCCAAAGTGAGTTGGTTGTCTGCAAGAGTAACTGTGGTTAGTAAGTAAGAATGAAGCCATGCTCCAGAAGAAGAGGCGTCTGGGACTCCTAAGCAACAGAGGGATGCTTGTGAAGTGTCTTAATTGCATTTAGATCTAAAACGACCACATGCAAATTCCTTTTCTCAATATTAACTGCCTGAATCTGGTCCCATATACTAGCATGCTTTAGGCATCTGGCAAAACCTGGCACACTTGCTTTCTGCACCGCAGAATCTATTATACTATTCCTCTCTAAATTACTCGCTAATCTCTAAATTACTCTAAAGAATTACACTAAAGAAAATACTCCCCTATACAGAAACCCCCTGCACTACGCCATGCTCTTGGAATGATTTGCTTCTCCCAAACTATACTTAACTGCCTGCACCTTTACAGAGCCGGTAGGGGACTCCATTTAGGCCCTGGGGAAAAAGAAGCCTTTGCAAGCCTCAATACTTTCTGAACTTCCTTCTACATAGGCTGCCTAACATCCATCTCATGATCTATTTCTCCTATTGGTGGCATGTCAGGTGGACGTTTCTTTTCTTCTCTAAATCTGAATAGGTCTTTCTTAAATATTATTCAGCCTCTACCATTGTTACTTTAAGCTGCCCTCCTTTTTCCTGGCTAAACAATCCTTTAACCACCTTAAAAGGGTCTTTGTTAAAAGTTGTCCTTACTTTGTCTTTCCTCTTCCTCTTTTTCTGAGATGTTCTGCCCTTCTACGTACCCTTAATCTGCCTCTCAGTTCCTCTCTTCTTCTGTAGCCTCTTTCCACTGCTTTTTTAATTGTCTCCTTTCCTTAACCAATTTCTCTATTTCTCTTTGTCATCTAGACTGACGTGACTCTATCCCCTCGCCCCTCTTTCTATCTAGCACCCCACATCCCTCTACTACAGTGTTTCTTAACCGGGGGTTCGCAGACCCCTAGTGGTCCATGGTGTAATTGCAAGGGGTCCGTGATAATAAAATATATCTATTTTCAAAAGATCCCCTGACATTTATAGATTTATAGAAATAGATTATTATTTTACTCAAATGTGACACAGACCTGTGGATACCTAAACTACAGAAGGTAACATGACCTTCTTTTACTCTTTACAACTGTAATTCATTGTATTTTAATAAGAAATCTTGCACCCGTTTGCATTGTCGAAGTTGCTGGATAAGACTGTTAATACAAACGTAACACGATCTGCATAATTTTCAAATGATGATCCCCCAGAGTGTTTCAGTGGGCATACAGCATTCATTTCTTAAAAATGCTTTTATTGTGAAATATTTGCAGGAAGCTGTTTGGGGGAAAACTCATTAACTTGCAAAGTTCAAGTTAGCACTTGAAATTGCAATAATGTTAGAAAAGAAAAACAAGAAGATGATAAGCACAGTAACATAAAGAAGAAGAAAAAGTATATTTATACCGTAGTTTACAGAAATACATAACAACATAATAACAACACAATAAATTACATATTTCTGAAGACTGTATAAAGTGTTTTGTTACCATATTTGAAAGTTACGGTCAAGGACCCCAAAAAGGTTGAGAACCAACGCTATACACCATATGAATAAATAACATCTCCTATTTTTGTGTCATCTCTGTATTGCATTCCCTCTAAGCCTGCTTAAAATGATCATCAAGTCTTTGTTAATGGTTTTCCATTTTTTACTATCATTTATCTTAGGTCATTTAACTCTAGCTTTTTGCTCCATGCTTCTCTCTCTGACCTCACCTGATCCCTTCTTACCCTCCTCAGTGACAGTATTACTGATATCTGTGGTTTTCTACCGGTCACTGGAATTCATCCCACTGACTCGACGGGCTTCTGAAGAAGTACTGCTCTATGTGACCACTCAGTCCTTTCTTTCCTAAACACTTCTTCTTTCCCTGATGCTTTCTATGGCCTTTGATTTAAAGTGGACCTATTATGGCATTTAATGTCTATTTTAAACCGGCCTTGAATGTCTTAAAAACAAGCTTTTGTTTGTTTTTTTCAATATAAATGTGAAATTCAGCCTCTGGGCCATGTATTTATCATCTCATTCTCTAAACTCATTATCTATAAGGGATTCTGAGTGGGCGGGGCTATGATAATGAGGCACTGTGCTGATTGGCTGCCTGAATGACGAGATACACTGCTACGAAAAAATGGAGGAAGCTCCGGCGGAGTTAAGCCTGAATTATGGTTCTACGTTAAATCGATGCAGACCCTACGCCGTAGGGTACTGCGTAGGGTCTGCTTTGGTGTAACGCGGAACCATAATTCAAGCTTTAAACTGTGTCCCATGCAATGCGAGCGAGCGTCAGCGACAAAATCAATTTCATTGCTTTATTTTCTATAAGACTGTCCTAACTGGCCGTTTTGAGCTGAACATTTGTCAGACGCCCTGCTTCTATTTTCTTCCTGTCGCTCGTGTTGAAAGCCGGTTGAAATCGCTGTAGGAAACAGTCCTGATGAGGAACGGCTGATCCAGTTAGTAGAAATGAGAAGTTATCTCTATGATTCCTCCTCATTTCACTACAAAAACCTCAATAAAGTGGCAGCTGCTGGAGGGAGATGGACAGAGAGCGTCCGATGTCACGCAGTGCTACGTGATAGTCGGACGCTCACATGCAGTTACACGGTTTTATAGTTGTGGGCGTGGTTTGCATTTTGGTTACGTAACGAAAATGCGCAGAAGCGCTCGTAGAAGTCACATCAGACTGGACGGCTCATCCGGGCGGCTGTACAGACACTGCAGAATTTGGTTGCTTTCCGCCTTCTCTGAGTTGGCAGGCTGAGGGGAGACCACTTTATATATGTTTAAGAAAGAAAAAACATGTTTTTCATAATAGCTCCCCTTTAAGTTACTTTCTTCCAGCCTCAAGGAAGTATGGAATCACCATGCTTGCCAAACCTAAAGTATCGTATCCTCTACGATACCTCCTCTAACCTCTGCAGCTTCTCTCGCCTTATCCTGAGCACTATTCTGTGTAATTCTAGCCCTGGAGGATAAAGCAATGCCCCTATCCTTCCCTGAGTCACTTATCCTGTGTATTGTCATGTCCGTTCCAAGATGTCATCCATCTGTGAGTCAATCTTCCACCCCTGCTCTCACCGACTCTTGGGATATTGCTCTAATCTGACTTGTAGCTTCTTCTGGTTGCAGCAAAGCTGCCGGGCCTGACCGTTGGTCCACTGGCCCATACGAGCACGTTTGGGGTCTTTCCCTGCTGCCAGCTGTCTTTCCAAGCTGTCACATGGATTTCCCCTTGTTGTCAGCTGCCCTATTCACAGCGGACATTAGCCGGGGCAGTTCTAGGTTGAAATAAACACAAGAATCCTGTGCTCCAAGAAGGATTAGCACTCAGTAAAGGCCTTGGCACAACTTGACTCTACCTGTGAGCAGTAACTGACATGTCTCTGGGAGTGAAATTAGTCACTGGACTCCTATTTGTGCTAGCTTTCTGTTTTACAATCAGTGTTACGGCTTTGTACTACTAACTTCAAATGTACAGTGGGTACAGTCTGATGTGAATTTGAATTGAGATTTTTTTTTAAATAGGGGAGCAAAGTGTCTAAAAATGGTTATACTCTGCTTAAAATGTCTGTAATTCCTTATTGGTAAATGCACTTTGATGTTTTATGTCATATCAACATGGCAGTGAATGAAGGCAACATCATAAAAACTCTGTTATCACGCATGGTCTTTTTGCTTTATATCACATTACATAGTGTAGAGACAATGTTGGAATAATTGAGAAAAAAAAAAAAGCACTAATCTGTCCTCAGGGCAAATACTTATGTTTAACAGGCTATATAGTAAGCTATAGTATGATGATCATATTCTCTTTCCTCTGCTGTTTTTGCTTTAGTTTTGTTTTACAGCAAATAGAGCAGGTTTTAGTGCAGATGCCCCAGGTCATATCTTTTCTCAGCCCAATGAAACCTCTGAGGAATGAGTGCAAACAGACCCTGAAACACTTGCAGATCCCATTTTGAGATGTAGGTGCTGATCTACATACCGTGAAGATGTTTGCATTCTTCTCTTTATTTCTGTATGTCCATCAAATACGTATGATTACGGGCTCAGATTAATCTTAGAGCGTAGGGTGAATCCAGTTTAAAAGGAAAAGGGTTACAAAGAGTTTTAACCACTGTCTTCTACATCTCTGCAAAAAAGAAAAAAAAACTTTCTGTAGTCAATAAAACATGTATAAATAAGTGCATTTAACCTGAGAAAATCTAGCTGTATAATTAACTTTATAAAAATACCAGTGTCATGAGTAGTTTCTGCTATTTAACTGCTCTTTCGCTGTTTGCCTGCAACAGAATAACTCTATCCCTGAAAGACCAGTTTAGTAGATTTAATGTTGAGTAAAATTGTTTGTTCATTAAAGTATCAGTATTTATAAAGAAAAAAAAGAATTAAATTGATATTAGCATTGTAAAACATTAAAAAATGCTCATCCTTTTTTTTCTGTCTACTTCTATTTTGACCTTACTTGGGTATGATGAAGGCCCGTCAGACACACGGGGGATGCTGTAACGCTGCTGTCTGAGCGGCTGTTGCAGCCAAATGACTCATGACGCAACAGCAGCAGCAACATGTGGTTTTCAGCTGCACATGGAGAGCCTGCTCCACCAGATCAGCTCCTCACTGCCCCTCTTCTAGGTTTCTTCTAGGTTTTTTATTTTTGCTTTATTTTTAGAAACAGGTTAGTAGAGTAACAGCTTGCTGAGACATTTTAGGTACACTCCCAGTGATTTCAAATTCATAGAAGGCGTCCAGCTTGTGATACATTTGCCTTGTTAAAATGCCTAAAAAAAACTATCACTTAAAGGGGACCTATTATGGCATCTAATATCTATTTTAAACAGGCCTTGAATGTCTTAAAAACAAGCTTTTGATTGTTTTTGCTAAATAAATTAGAAATTCAGCCTCTGATCCATGTCTTTATCTTCCCATTCTCTAACCTCATTATCTATGCAGGATTCTGAGTGGGCGGGGCTATGATAATGAGGCTCTGTGCTGATTGGCTGCCTGAATGACGCGATACACCGCTATGAAAAAATGGCGGAAGCTCCGGCCGGCGGAGTTACCGTGTCATAACTGAATGCGATGCGGGTGAGCATCAGCGACAAAATCAATTCCATTGCTTTATTTTCTATTGGACTGTCCTAACTGGCCGCAGCAACGCAGCGCTGCACAACACGATGCAGCGCTGTTTTGAGCTGAACATTTGTCGGACGCCCTGCTTCTATTTTCTTCCTGTACTCGCGTTGAAAGCCGGTTGAAAGCGCTGTAGGAAACGGTCATGGATGAGGAACGGCTGATCCAGTTAGTTGAAATGAGAAGTTATCTCTATGATACCTCCTCATTTCACTACAAAAACCTCAATAAAGTGGCAGCTGCTGGAGGGAGATGGACAGAGAGCATCCGATGTCACGCAGTGCTACGATAGTCGGACGCTCACATGCAGTTACACGGTTAGTTGTGGGCGTGGTTTGCATTTTGGTTACGTAACGAAAGTGAGCAGAATCTGAACGGCTCGTAGAAGTCACATGACATTGGATGGCTCATCCGGGCGGCTGTACAGACACTGCAGAATTTGGTTACTTTCCTCCTTCTCTGAGTTGGCAGGCTGAGGGGAGACCACTTTACATATGTTAAAGCAAGAGAAAACCTGTTTTTCATAATAGGTCCCCTTTAAAAATGTGAATATCTTCTATCTTTACTGTGTGCTGGACCAGAAGCAGGGCGAGCAGGTCATATCAACCCTGTATGTTTCCTGTGTAGTGACGTCTGTCCTGGTAGCAGACAGAGAGGCTGAAGCAACAGAGGGTGTGGATGGAGCAGTGAACATGGAAATACTGAGAACAAGTAATAGACGACAGAAGAAAGAAAAGAGAAAGTGTGGCTAACAAAGAATCCAACGTCATGGAAATGTCCGTCATTATATCCACTGCTTTGATTATTTATCCCAACTTTTCAGGGGTGTAACCCAAAGGTATTTCTACCTAAAGCACATAATGTATCATTTGAGTGATGGAGGAGTGGCGAAGGCAGTTGTGTGACCCGGAGTTCCTGGCAGCGCTCCTGAATACCCACACACCAACCTCTGAATCAGAAAAGATGATTCAGAGAATCAGAAACAACTCTGGGGCCACAGTGAGCGATGTGAGCCAATCACACAATTAAAATACTAAATTAATTTCACAATCACACAAAGCAGAGTCAGCAATCTTTACCTGCTTACTCACAGCGGATGCGTCAATGTACACAAACTGGAATTCATATAGTTTTCAGCCATGCAGACATTTCTCTAACTCCATGTTTGGGAGTCCTGCCAAAAACTGTGACCAGCAGAGGTGGGTAGTAACGAGTTACATTTACTCCGTTACATTTGAGTAAGTTTTGGGAAATTTTGTACTTTTAGGAGTAGTTTTGAATCACTATACTTTTTACTTTTACTTGAGTAGATTTGTGAAGGAGAAACTGTACTCTTACTCCGCTACATTAAGCTACATTGAGCTTGTTACTTTTCTTTTATCCCCTCCGCTTACGCGTCAATCTCTCTCTCAGAGAGAGAGGGGCGCATTTATTGAAGGCTGATTTATGGTTCCGCGTTACACCAACGCAGAACCTACGGCGTAGGGTAAGCGGCGATGCTTATCGTACGTTGCGCGGCGCCGCATACCCTACGCCGGCCGCTACGCTGTCGATTTAACGCGGAACCATAAAAAGAGAGAAGTCCGCCAGGATACCACGTTACTGTGTTTCACCAATCAAACGTAGCTGTGCCGTGTAGTCTCGTCACGTCACCATATTGAACCTCAGTCGGCGGGACAGGATTTGTCATCAGCAATGCAGACCATGCAGACGCAGAAGATTTATTTATTTATGTTTTTATGTATTCTGTTATTTTATTTTTATTATTTATTAAAGTACTTGAATTTACTTTAAGATTATTTTAATTTAAGCTATTTTTCATTAATTTTATTTTATTTATTTAATTTGCCTGAAGATGATTATTTTGTACTTTTGTCTGTTTGAATGGTTGTGTTAAAAAATAAATCAGACATTACTCAACAGTTACTCAGTACTTGAGTAGTTTTTTCACCAAGTACTTTTTTACTTTTACTCAACTAATTATTTGGATGACTACTTTTTACTTCTACTTGAGTCATATTATTCTGAAGTAACAGTACTTTTACTTGAGTACAATTTTTGGCTACTCTACCCACCTCTGGTGACCAGTAATCACTCAGTTTGTCATCTCAACTTCTGAAACTTGCGGTGACACCGTTGTACACGACTTTAACTGCTGTGTAAAGTAGCTGTTGGTTTTCACAGAATAGAAGTTATCAAAGAAGAGTAAGTGATTTCCCAATAAAGTTTTGATTTTCTTAATGACCTGTCACACTGATGTGCTTATTTCACCGCATCTTGTGCAACTGCGTACTTCCTGCCAGCAGGAATCAAACACCTGAGGCTAAACAATAGCAGTGCAACTGCAGATATGTCACGGTCCCAGGGAGGGGCTGCACCGTAACGCAATCATCGTGCCCTGTTTACACAAGAATGTTGAGAATAACAATGCTGCTGGTGAACACTTTGTGCCCCCTCCAGAAAAAAATTTAGTGTAGGGAGAATAAGAGGAAGGAGAGACAAAAAACCTTAGTAAGATAAAACCTACTAGAGGAGCAGAGCCCAGCCTTAAAGACTTATTATACTTCAGCAAAAGCAGGCAGGGATGGTGGAGTTACATTTGTACACATTGCCCTTTGTAAGAGCACAGAGCTATTGCCTTAGAATTAATGGGGATATAAAAAAGCTTTGGTAAATTCCACAGCTAAGCTATCACTCAGTGAGGGACCAGCCCAAACAGGCAGAGCAGGGCTGGGCTTTCCAGCCAGAGGCTTCGCTAGTTTTCACTGTCTTTATGAGGCAGAGCTGGGGTTTGGACTTTCACTGTGCCTCACTTCGACACAAGCATCAAAACGCACAAACCGCCAAAGCAGGTTACAAGGATCGTATCTATATTAGTATCTAAACAAAGTCAAGACGTAAAACCTTCCACTGACCTCTGCAGAGGACTTCCATTTAATTCAAGGTGTTTACACAAAGCTCACATGTTTATACAAAATGCACATGTGCATGAGAGAAACACTACGCTTACGGCCAAAAGAAAAAAAAAAAAGAAAAGAAAAGAAGGAAAGAGAGAGAAGAAAAAAATCTTCACTGGGCTTTCAATCCCTTTGGAGTCATAAGTCAACACGTAAGATAAACATCAAGCCAAGTTCCAGTTCCAGTTGTCATGGCAAGAGTCCCACTTTGTTTCAGAGCACACAAACAAATCTGCTCTGATTGCTCAATAGAGCCTGCGGGTTTGTCAGCCGTCCATAAATGTATCTTTCCAGCATTCATGTAAAAGGTTTATTATAAGGAAAAGAAAGTGGCAACTAGGAAAACAAAGAAAAAGATGAGGAGCAGCAGCAGCAGGTTTTATGAAGACGCGCCTCACACTTCTCTTAACCTGTTGGATTCAATATTAAAACCAGACTTGTGCTACAGGCAAAACTAGTCTTGCAATAACCTCACAATTGCTTTGTTCACCTAATATTCAAATGTGTGCTACTTTTCTTTTTCCTTTTACGGAGTGCAACATCCCATAGTGCAGTTCACATAACAACAAATTGCACCATTCAAGTTCCTTTTGCCTTGACGTTAGTCACAATAATCAGTTATTTTGGCTAAATTTGGAAATCAATGAATGCATTTGTCATTATTAGCCTGGTGATGGAGGGCCAAACTGGCGAGCCAAAAGGCATTGGGTGTATTTTCTGTCAAATTAAATGCATAAGTAGTTCAAGTACTTTATGATCCATGTGTTTATGGGTCAAGCAGGTGGAGGGACAACAAAATTAACATTCACAAATGTTGTTTTTACCTATCCCTGTCAGGACGAATCGGTCACAATCCCCAAATCTCAGAGAGGAAGTGCTGATGCCAAAGTTGATGGCGCATACAGACAGTGTCCCTTTAATTAAGATAGAAGTCACCAGTGCAATCAGCTCCTTTAGTCTTAAATAGAGAAGGGCTCTCTGCTTAGATAAAGAATCCCTGTTGCAGACACCAGGTTAGGTTATTTTACCTGATGAGAAAGCAGTGTATAAACTTCAAGCGTTTCAATCTTTCATTATCTCATGATGTCTGGAAACAGACCTCTTATTTGCAGAAACAAAGACAGTGAAAATATGGGCTGAGAATACAAAGTACAACTCCAGGACTTGTTTGGGTGTTAACAAGAGAAGCTGAACAAGGCACAGAGTAAGACCAGGAGAAATTCATTCCTCTGTTCTTCCCTACATCTGTTGTCTCGGTAATGTCCCTATAGACCGGTGGTCGGCAACCCGCGGTTTTTCAAAAATGTTTGACCTTTTTTTTCCTTTTTTTCCTTATTTTTTTCTTCTTTTTTTCCTTCCTTTTTCCTTTCCTTTTGTATCTTGACATTTTGACTTTTTTCTCGAAATTTTGACTTTTTTCTTGACATTTCGACTTTTTTCTCGACATTTCGACTTTTTTCTCAACATTTTGAATTTTTTCTCAATATTTAGATTTTTTTCTCAACATTTTGATTTTTTTTTCCAACATTTCAACTTTTTTCTCGACATTTCGACTTTTTTATCAAGATTGTACTTCAACATTAATCTTGAAATTTCGTCTTTTTTCTCGATATTTCGACTTTTTTCTCGACATTTCCACTTTTTTCTCGAAGTGCATAATGAAAAAAAAAAAATCTTTCCCCAGTTCTAACTAATGTACAGTAGATACATGCAGCATGTGCTGCCTTCATTCTAAGGCTTATATATACAAGACTTTTAATTTTTTGCGGCTCCAGACATATTTGTTTTTTGTGTTTTTGGCTTTTTTTATGGCTCTTTCAACATTTTGGGTTGCCGACCCCTGCTATAGACCAAGAGAAAAGGCATTTTTCTAAACGCAAAACCATAGATGTACAAGGTGATCTAACATTTTCTTAAACTAATGGAAAGTGTTTAAACCTGCAGTGCTGCAAAATCAAACCTGAAAAAAAGCATTAAAGAGATGCATATACAGGAAATATGTAAACAGACATTTCAACCACAAGAACACTCGATATAAGTGGTTACAAAGTCTGTCCTGTTTCCATTCCATAGATGAGATTTACGTTCTTCAGATTATATATACAACACAAGCTGGAGGGTGAATCTGCACAGAACTGCACAGTCCTCGGATGGCTGCAAAGAAACTGTGGTGAGCAGCTTGCTGAGGTATTTATGAATATCTTCAACCTCTCCCCGATGCTGGAAAAAGTCCTTGCTTGCCCTACTGCAGACATTACTGTGCCAGTGCCAAGGAAAGCAAAATTCACAATATGAATGATTATCATGCAATTGCTCTGACACCACCAATAACACTCGGAAACACTGGTTCTCTCACAATGAAGCTTTCTTGGACTGACATCAGTTTACCTAACGACTGATCAACAGAGGATGAGGTCCCTCTAGCTCCAAGCAGCCCTGATTCAGTTGGAGGGAAAGGACACATACGCGCGGTTGCCAGCTGTAGACCGTAGCTCGGTTTCCAAAACTGTTACCACGTCCTAGCTGTGGTTTCGTGCATAACTATGAAACTCGATCCTCAGCATCTTGATGGAGCGTTACCAGGCAGTTTGGCCCCCATTTCTCCTCCAGCATAAACCTAAACATGGGCACACCACAAGGCTGCGTACTGAGCCCTGTCCTATACTCCCTCTTGACTCACGACTTTGTTGCATTCACCACCAACACCATCATAACATTTGTCGATGACACAACAGTTACTGGGCTGATTTCCAATAAAGATAAATCTTTTCAGCAGAAGTGCAAAATCTGGTAGGATGGTTCTCTGTAAACAATGTGACCCGCGACAATGGTGCTTATTGTTAATTTCAGAAGATCACGTAATGAGAATGATGCTCCAAGCGTTGTCAACAGGGCCATGGAGGTGTGCATTTCAAGTTCCAGGTTCTTGGGCAGATACAGTACATGCATTCATCACATTATTAGGTACTCAGTGAGTGTATATCTCAGCGGACCTCGTGTGGACAGCCTACTACCAATGCACTGTTAAAGAAAGCACCACAATGACTGCAAAAAACCAGCCTTCCCAGCAGGTGCTGCTAACCAAGTGGTTTTCAAACTGTGGGGCACACCCCACTAGTGGGGCGCAGAGGTACTGCAGAGGGGCGCGGGAAGACAGAGCGGAGCTGTAAACTAGAGGGCTGCATTGGGATTGGGTCCCGCAAACACAAATCTCGCGGGAGCGGACGGTTTGAACTCTCCTGCGGGCGGCCAAAAAAAAAAAACTATGCGGGATCGGGATGGAGTCTAGCGACAAGTTGGAAATCAATGACGTGGAAAATAAACCTCAAAGAAGGTCTTTACATATTCATATATGGAAAGGATTCTATATAAGCCACCAGGTTTCTTCCTTTCCTTGCATATTATTTCAATGTTTTTTCATTTTTTGTTCAATTTGTCTTATATTGCTAAATAAATTAACTAAAAACTAAACTAAACTACAAAACTAAGACAAGGCAAGGAAAGTCAGATATTTGGAGAAACTGCGTTTAGTGTCTGTGGCGCAGGGATTGGGACCTCAGTCGGTCAGCAACATTACAATACAATATAAAATTATAGTTGGGTTTTGTGTCTTATTATTAGTAGAGTAATGTTTGTACAATTATATACAATTCATTCTGTTAGGTGGGGGGGGGCTCGAAAATATTTCCAATTCCCCAAGGGGGGCCTGACTGAAAAAGTTTGAAAACCACTGTGCTAACCTATTTCCGCTGCATCACATTGAATCAGTTTAAGCCAGCAGAACCTGCACGTATGGACCCCACACACCCATGCCACAGTTTATTCAAAACTTTCCCATCCAGGAAATGCTGAATACCTACAGGCTCTGATATAACGTATAAATGAACGTATTCAGTCTGGTGGAAAACTGGAAAACTTCTGACATCTTTGCCCCCTTTGAAGCATATGGATCTCCGTTGCAAAGCTTGATAACGTGATTAGGTATACGTCTCTGGACCGAAACCTTTAACTTACTAAGAAAACTTTGTTCTGATTTACAGAATTTTAAATATTGTTACTCTTACTTACATTCTGTAAAAAAATAACAGTAAACAAACAAAACATTTACATTACACATTTACTCTTTCGTAACATATTCTTTGTTTTCTATTATTGATAAAGCAGTGCAGCCATGTTCAAGGTCATTACTGGATTGTAATTACTATTGTATTTTTATATGTAAGAGGATACAGTACATATATTGTGGAGAAGTTGCATGGAATCTTGTACTTAAATAATAAAGTAAAGTAAATAAAGAGATTGATTGATTAATTTGCTTATATTTGCCTGTACTTTTATCTTATCGCAGATGGTATAAATCCTATCCTGTGTATAAGGGCTGCAACACGTGGCCGCTGCCATTCCCTCTTGCAATACTCAACACTTAAAGGTTGTTGTGGATACCAAGTGAAGAGTTTAATGTGTTATCTTGTCAAAGAATTCTGCAAACAGAGCTCAAAGCTTGTTTTACTGTTGCTTACTGCTCAGGACGGGGGACTGAATCGAAGTCTGTTGGACTGGATCTGCAATGAAGCTGCTTTTTCTCTCCAGAAGTGCCCTGCGTTTAAATTTCCGACTTGAAATGCAACATGCAGATGGAAACATATGTAGCTGCGCACAGCCCCAAAATCTGTATCTGTTCTCAGGTGCTCTGCCTTTTTCTGTGTGTTGCATCCACAGAAAATTTAGTTCAAAATCTCTGAAATTTACGTAAACCTACTGGAGTTGCAACAGTTACTTTTTACAGGTACTGCAACACAAATAATTCCCCTGGTAATGAAACAAAAGGAACAGAAACATGTTTTCCTCAGGTCTAACTGCCCTGAACTGTACGGCATGTCAGAGACAAACAATCAAACAAAAGAAAATCTCGTTAGTGGGAGTAGATCAGCCCGGCATTAAGAGGATTTATTATGTTTTCGGACTGATACAAACTCTCTTCTGGCGTACAAAATCTTACTGTCAATATTTTCTATCAATGCACAATTGATATTTCAGTAACTGAAAGTGATGAAAGTGAGACATTTCACTCTAAATTTGATTGCAGCACTACATCTATGTCACACAGAGTTGAGACATAAGCAACAAAAGGTTGGAGAATTAAGTGGAGGAACCCTTGAGGGACATCTTTTAACTAATCGGGTTAATCAATAACAATAATCTATAACAATAACAATAACAGCATGAAATTAAATAAATAAATAAATACATTATAACAATAACAGCCGTCACATTTTTATGCTATGGTCCCAATGCCAGCCTAAATTCGATTTTTAACATATCAGAATCTACAATGCTAACCTTCTAGTAACGACGCTGCATAAACAACCAAAAAGGGAGGTTTAGGCCCAGTCCCAATCCCCCCCTAGTCCTACTTTTCAGCCCTAGAATGCTTTATGTCAACATTTGCACACTGAATCAAACTAAAAAAACATGGCAGACATTTCTAATTTTTAGTGAATAAAATCAATATTTTGAGTTAGTTTCTGCATAAAAATGCGTTTTGATTACATTTCTAGCGAGAAACATATATTTTACTTTCATAACATTCACTCAGTGAATGTACATAATCACTCGCTTGCTCGTTGTTGCGTTGTCTTCAGATCTCGCCTGATTAAAGGCTGATTTATGGTTCCGCGTTACACCAACGCGGAGCCTAAGGCGTAGGTTACGCGACGACGCGCGCTGTACCCTACGCCGTAGGCTTTGCGTCGATTTAACGCGGAACCATAAATCGCCTGCGGCTCTTCTCATCCCCGAAAACATCGGAGCAAATTTCTTAAACTGAGCCCAGGTTGGGGATCTTAACTAGAGTTGTCCCGATCCGATCACGTGATCGGAAATCGGGGCCGATCACGTGATTGCAGACTCGATCCGGACTCGGACGTTATGAGCCGATCAGGAATCAGATATATATATATATCAGGGTTTCTGTTGTCCGGTAATTGCCGGACTTTGTCCGGTAAAATATGCCGAAGTCTGGTATTTTATAATTTCTCCGGTCAAAATGTCCGGTGAAAATACTCACTGGCGCCGACATCCATTGTGCGTTGATTTATGGTTCTGCGTCGTACCGACGTCTACAGCGTAGAGTTCGCGGCGACGCGCACCCTACGCCAGACCCTACGGCGTAGGCTCTGCGTTGGTGTGACGCAGAACCATAATTCCGGCTTAAAAGTAAACAACATGCGCCCAAGTACCCGTGCATGACAGGCAGACACACACGGGGAGAAGAGACAATTTCTTTAATTTTTATTTTTTTTTAAAACTTTATCCTTATGAACGCAATTGTTATATAGGGTAGTCTAACTTTCCTTATTTTAATCAGAACACTTTCTTTTTTCCTCTTCGGCGTGGAGTAGTGGGCTTGGAGCGGCAGCCATCGGCTAGTTTTTTCTTTTTAGATCCGAGGCTTTGCGTAGATGGTGGCTTCCGCAACTTTCAGGCGCTTTTTCTGCGCAAGCAAGCTTTATAGATGAGGCCCCAGGACTGAAGCATAATACATCCATGGACTGAAGCGGAGCTGCGGCGCCGACATTATGGTTCCGCGTTGGTGTGACCATAAATCAACGCACACGTGGAGTAGTGGGCTCGGAGCGGCAGCCATACACCGCATGCGCGCAGAGCACGCCTGTTTGTTTTGAAGCTGAAGCAGCCCTATGCTTAAAAAAAAAAAAAAAAAAGAAAAGAAAATGTTTTTATACTGACTTAAGAATGTTCAAGCTGCCTACCTCCTATGTGCTCAGTTTACAGTACACATGTTAAAATATAATAAAAGGGTCATCCTGCATAATTTTCTTTTCTCTTCTTCATTTTTTATTGTTTTATAAAAGTATCGGATCGGGACTCGGTATCGGCAAGTCCTCAAAATCAAAGGACTCGGACTCGGACTCGGGGGCAAAAAAACCTGATCGGGACATCCCTAGTCTTAACGGTTACTTTTACACCTGAAAAAATATTAAAACTTAATAAAGTGGCATATTAACAGCACTACAGCGGAAATTAAAACAGCTTTTAGCCTGCTTCCTCTGGGCTTCCTGATATGGTGTGACGTATGTGCAAACGTAACTACGCAGTCGCTGACGTACCCGAACGTAAACCACGCAGTGACGTAGCAAGTGGTGTCCCAATCCCTAGGGAACATTACAAGGGCCCTAC
This sequence comes from Cololabis saira, assembly GCF_033807715.1. NCBI lineage: Eukaryota > Metazoa > Chordata > Actinopteri > Beloniformes > Belonidae > Cololabis > Cololabis saira. The sequence continues at coordinate 9,392,811 of NC_084599.1, read as the reverse complement.
CCAAGTGGCTTCATTTTGAGGGCTAGTGGTAGAAAGTAGGGGGTGTATTGGGATTGGCCCTTAGTGAAGTGACTTTGCCGTTGTCACAGGTGGTTGTTTGGAACCAAACAAGTTACAGGAAGTTACGGCGGATGTTTCTGTGTACTAGTTTACTTCAGGCAGCTGTCTCCACCAGTAGGGCAGTGCAGTGGGATGGATGGTGTTGGCTAACGGGCAGCTGAGGACATGTCAGTTACATCCATCACTCTGGGAGGGAAAGTAATCCGATTTGAGCACCGATCCAGACGGAGATGTATCTGGGAAAATCAGATTGAAGTCACATTTGAAATCACCTCCATTGATGTGGTTTGAATCCAGTTGGGAAAAATATGGTTCATATAGTTTTAATGGCTGTTCAGTCAGTCAAAAACTCTCTAGATACAATCTGAATATACTATTAGTGTTGTCCCGATCGATCGGGCCTGGTCACGGCATTTTCAAAACATCGATATCGGCCAAAAAAGTATCGGGACATACCTAGTTATTAATGTTTTTAATATATATTAAATCGTTTTATATATCGTTGCATTTAACGGCAGCCGGAAGTGATGAAGTAAGCAAAACTAACATGGTTTACATGTTTGAATTGTATACACTCACAATTCAAGGCAATTCAAGGCACTCACAATCCAGGCATGTCCCACCTCCCGGTGGGACATGCCTGGAACACCTCCCTAGGGAGGCGTCCAGGAGGCATCCGGTACAGATGCCCAAGCCACCTCAGCTGACTCCTCTCAATGTGGAGGAGTAGCGGCTCGACTCCGAGCTCCTCCCGGGTGACCGAACTCCTCACCCTATCTCTAAGGGAGCGTCCAGCCACCCTGCGGAGGAAACTCATCTCGGCCGCTTGTATCCGCGATCTTGTCCTTTCGGTCACTACCCAAAGTTCATGACCATAGGTGAGGGTAGGGGCGTAGATTGACCGGTAAATCGAGAGCTTCGCCTTTCGACTCAGCTCCCTCTTTACCACGACGGTCCAGTACATCGACCGCATTACTGCGGACGCTGCACCGATCCGCCTGTCAATCTCACGCTCCATTGTTCCCTCACTCGTGAACAAGATCCCGAGATACTTGAACTCCTCCACCTGAGGCAGGACTTCTCCACCCACCCGGAGAAGGCATGCCACCCTTTTCCTGTCGAGAACCATGGCCTCGGTCTTGGAGGTGCTGATTCTCATCCCTGCCGCGTCGCACTCGGCTGCAAACCGCCCCAGCACATGCTGGAGGTCCCGGTCTGATGAAGCCAACAGGACAACATCATCTGCAAAAAGCAGAGATGAAATCCTGAGGTTCCCAAACCGGATCCCCTCCGGCCCCTGGCTGCGCCTAGAAATCCTGTCCATAAAAATTATGAACAGGACCGGTGACAAAGGGCAGCCCTGCCGGAGTCCAACATGCACCGGGAACAAGTCTGACTTACTGCCGGCAATGCGAACCAGACTCCTGCTTCGATCATACAGAGACCGGACAGCCCTTAGTAGAGGGCCCCGGACTCCATACTCACTCAGCACCCCCCACAGAATGGCACGAGGGACACGGTCAAATGCCTTCTCCAGATCCACAAAACACATGTAGACTGGTTGGGCAAATTCCCATGAACCCTCGAGCACCCTGCGGAGGGTATAGAGCTGGTCCAGTGTTCCACGACCGGGACGAAAACCGCATTGTTCCTCCTGAATCCGAGGTTCGACTATCGGCCGTAATCTCCTCTCCAGTACCCTGGCGTAGACTTTCCCCGGGAGGCTGAGAAGTGTGATCCCCCTGTAGTTGGAACACACTCTCCGGTCCCCCTTTTTAAACAGAGGGACCACCACCCCGGTTTGCCACCCCAGCGGTACTGTCCCCTTCCTCCATGCAATGTCGCACAGGCGTGTCAGCCAAGACAGCCCTACGACATCCAGAGACTTGAGGTACTCAGGGCGAATTGTATACAGTATATGTATATATGTTCATGTTGGATTAACAGTAAAAGAAAACTTGGGATAATTTAGTTTTAGTCCTCTTTTTTTTTTTTTTTTTAATTAATTGCCAAATTGTATTTGATCGGGAAAAAGTATCGGAAATGTATAGGGAGCCAAAAAAAGTGAAAAATTGGTGGAAAAATCGGGATCGGCAGATACTCAAACTCAAGTGATCGGGATCGGATCGGGAGTTAAAAAATCCTGATCGGGACAACCCTATATACTATTACATTCTGTGGTCAAAGCTAATTTAAAATGGCCTGAGGCCAAGTCATAAACACGTGGTCAGATGAATGAAACGTGAGATATTTTTGGAAACCGTGGATGCTGCCTCCTCAGGACTAAATAACCAGAATCCACCGTGGCACCAGCCTTCAGTTCAAATCCTACATCTCTGATCTGATCAGTTAGGATCTGTGGAGGAGTCAGTTTGAACAAAGGCAGCTGACAGGTAAACACAGATTTTAGAGCGACATGTGCTCCAATCCAAACATTTTTCTAAGGATAGTGCATTTCCTTGGTTAAAACATGTGATATGTTTTCCGTGTTCTGCTATGAATCAAATATGGATTCATGAGATTTACATTCTGCATTTAATTTACAGTTTGCACAGTGTCCCATTTATTTTGAAAACAGGGGTTGAAGTGTTTACTTTCTGCAGGGAATTTCCGGATCAGGCTCGGCAGAGTGTATCTATCAGAGCTGAATTGAGTTTACTACAAAGGCTGTTCATATTTACATACTTATTCAAATACATTTGTCATTTGACTGCAGTGCAAGTATATGTTTGACAGCATTCTCAACACAGGCACGTACAAAGGTTTAAAACCTACTGCTCCGCCAGCAGCTAAGCTACTAACTGTGCCTTTATGAATCATTTATATTTATCATGCTGCATTTCACATGTTTACAAAGCGAGCAGGTTAATACTTCCATCTAGAGGATTATGTCTGTAATGATCAGTTACAAGCCTATGCTTCAACAACTTTGTAAAAACATACAAACCATAAAATCCAGAACTCACATTGTGAGCATTAATAAATACAGTTAAAGCATATATGAACAAATAAAACAAAACATGAATCAGTTCGTAGTTCCTTCATGGAATCATTTTGTATTTAACTGTAGTTTAACTAGCGCTGATAAAAATAACTATTTTTGATGTTAATTGCTATAAATGGGGACACTTTATTTGCCTCATTAAAGCAGCACAAAGGAACTTTTACAGTTTTTAGGCCTGTAGGTTTGTTTTCACGGCACAGTTCAATATTTACTCGTTTGGTCTCCGTGATTATTTTCTTGAGACTTTTTGGAAGCAGAACATAAAGAAATGAGGGGGCCCACTGTGTCATCAGTACAACAAAACCTTTAAGAAACAAATTCAACTTTCTAAAGGTGATGTAACCAAGAGGCGGAGGCAGTTTTTTTTTTAACAGAAAACTGTTTCTGAAGCAAATAGTAGTGGGGTTTCTTTAGACCTCCACACCCAACACTTTCAAAGAGGAATAAAAAAGAAGGATAATGTACTTGGTAATTACATTGTCTAGACGGTTTGGAAAGAGGCTGCTGCAAACACATCTTCCTCCACAGATACTGAAAATGCTGGGCTTTTTCTTCATGGCTGCACTTGAAGAATGTGCCATGAAAAACAAAATAATCACGACTGCCGCTGCCGACACTCCCTCAACAGTTTCCACTGCCATCACCAAGGTTTTGGGAAGCTGGTGAAAGAAATAAAGGCCACACATACCACACAAGTATACTACTCAACAGATTAGCACAGAAAGGTTAACCTTATTATGAGGAGACGTGGTCAGAAAATAGGTCAGGAAAGAATTGAAACAGTAAATAAGTTAGATTTTTTTACCTTAAATAGAGAGGAACTGTGAAGGCCTTTGACGTAACCTCACAGACTGAACTCATAATGATGTAAAAAACACTTTTTGTGTAAAATTGAAGGTTCACTTGAAAAAATAAACTGGTAAAAAAAAAATTATCTACATATAAAAATCAAGGCTTTCTCAATGTAAAAGTAGTTTACATTAATTGTGATGAACTATTTTAATGTGGCGCTGAATCCATTATCATTTTCTTTGCCAAAGTTGAGCAAATATATTTTATGCAGCAAATACACAACTGTGTACCAAAATCAACAGTTAAGAGAAAATCATTTAAAACTTTAGAGCCAAACATTGGAGAAATCTGAAGGGGTGCAGCATCTTTTTGATAAAAAGGGACAGCATCTTTTAAAATCAGCTGGAAAGGAGAGAAAAGGACAAGAAGAGAAAGATAGAAAAGACAAGAGAAAAGAAAAAGGAAGAATAGAAGAAAGAAAAGAAAAAAGAGAAATAAAGCAGAAAAAAAAATAAATAAATAAATAAAATATAAAAAATACACAACCGTGATGGTATCATCACAAACATGACTCCGTACAGATGAAGTGATGAGGTGGCGCTCCCGCCTCCAACCTCTACCAAAGCTGCACACTGACATCAAGTGGTGAGACGACACTGTCAGCAGGTGAATCAGGAGCAGCAGCTTTGACTTCTCCCATCAGTGAGAACACAACATCACACAAGTGGCTCTACTGAGTCTGTTATCAGAAACAGATCATCTCGGCTCTCACGAAGGTAACAAAACTATCTCTAAGTGGTTTGCACTCAAATAATCCACAGTCAGGCAGGTTATGAACTAAAAGTAAGCCTGAGCTGCGTGTAACATTGCTGCAGTGAAGCTAAGATGGTCTGTGTTTTTAATAGGAAATTTAAAGGTTTTGGATAAACGAGATCTTATAAAAGACAAATGTTTAGGTGGCATCACCTGAATACATTCACAACATTCCTAAATCCAACATATCAATATAGCAGTTGTCAAAGTTTCTGGAAACAGACAGGAGGAGGAGGAAGAGGAAACAATCGTAGAGTTTCACAGTTGCAAATCATATTTACCTGATTTACTCATTAGTCTGATCCTTCTACACTGAAGCCCCTCAGTTATTGTCAGACTGGGACCGCCTGAGGTTTGTGTTTCAAGTTCTGACTTTGAAGAAAGTAATAAGAAATTCTGTAAGAAATGTTCTCTCTTATTGTTCTGACTTAAAGGGGACCTATTATGAAAACCACGTTTTTTTCTTGCTTTAACATATATAAAGTGGTCTCCCCTCAGCCTGACAACTCAGAGAAGGAGGAAAGCAACCAGATTCTGCAGTGTCTGTACAGCCGCCCGGATGAGCCGTCCAGTGTGATGTGGATCTACGAGCCAATAAGATTCTGCTCCCGTCGTTACGTAACCAAAATGCGATTTACATAGTTTGGCCTCCGATACGTGAAACCACGCCCACAACTAACTCCACCGGCCGGAGCTTACGCCATTTTTTCGTAGCGGTGTATCACTTCATTCAGGCAGCCAATCAGCACAGAGCCTCATTATCATAGCCCCGCCCACTCAGAATCCTGCATAGATAATTAGGTTAGAGAATGGGAAGATAAAGACATGGCTCAGAGGCTGAATTTCTCATTTATTTAGCAAAAACAATCAAAACCTTGTTTTTAAGACAATCAAGGCCTGTTTAAAATAGGTATTAGATGCCATAATAGATCCCCTTTAATTAAGCAAACATAACAAATGTTGGTAATCCTAACTAACTTAAATAAGAAAAGTTTATTCTGATATAATGTAAAACGGTATCTTGAGTTTATTTACCCGTCGACCAACTGTAGGCCAACTGCTGGAGAGCTGGAAGCATAGAAGGTTGAGACTGAGAGATCACTATGAACATAGCTGGGAGGTGTGTTTTTAGAGAGGCAACAGCTGAGCCGGTAACGTCTCCTGCATGATCAGCACCAGCTGGAGGCTACAACATACTACCAAAGTAAATACAATTCTCTAAGTAGATAATATGGACAGACAGTCCAATATCTGGGCTACAGAGAACCTTTTTCAGAGTGACATGTCCACGATCACGTCACCTGCTGGTAACAAGTTCTGCAAACCATCCTTCACTCTAAACTCTGGAAGCATTTACACAGTTGAGGTCCGGATTTTGGCAACACTTCAGTTTTTTTCTTCGTCAGCCATTCTTCTGTAGATAAGGTATGCTTGGTGCCATTGTCCCGTTGTATCACCCAGTTTTGGGTAAACATTGGCTACCAAGAGAAATTACCTCATATTTTAATACTTGTGGATTCAGAGAACTTCATGACCACATCATTGGATGCAAGGTGACCAGATCCTGCACCTCCACCATCGTGCTCAGCATGTTACCAGGTGTACTCGTGTGTGGTTTTCTTTGAATATAGTTTTGTGTATTATGGTCCAACATCTTCAATTTGAAGACAGTCTGCTGGGAGTCTTATACAGTAGTTTGTTTGTATCCAACGTGCCAATGTAAATGTTCTTTTTACAGATAATGTGATTTCTCCTGGCAACCCTTACAAACAAGTGTCCATGTGCAGTTGTATTATATCACTGTTGAACCTTATCCTTTAACATTGCAATGCGGAGTCTTATGCTTCTATTTGGAACGAATGGCTGGCTGTAACCGGGAACCACTGACATGTTCCTCCTCAAAAAGCACCAATCCAACGAGTCGATGGAACGAATGAGATCTGTCCACTCGGCAGCTTGTATTTCCGTCTACGCATTTCTCCCTACTATTTGGTCTACTACAGTTTCTGATTTCCTTCAAACTTCGTACTTTGTGATTATTCACCTGAATGTTGCACATCAGCATGTGGAGAATAAGAATAAGTGTGTAAATCATTTTTCACATACTACTTTTATTTATTTTGGCTTAGTTTCTGTCAGAGTAAGGTAATAATATTATTTTTTAAAGTAAGGGGCCAAATTATTTTTCAGCATGTATTGATTTATAAACTGTCTGCATCATCCTACACACACATGGTTTGGTGACACAAACTAGGCTTTTATCTTTTTTTATCTAGGCCTTTTCAAGCAGGAAAAAGAAAAGGATTTTTTTTTCTCCCAGCATTTGTTACTTGTAATAATTGTTATGAGTTCATTTATTATGAAGTCAAATTTGCATTGAACATGCAAAGCACATTTCATAAAAATCTTAAAAGAAGTTGCAGATTAGTTTGTCGTCGGTGGGTGTTTTTTTCAGAGTTTGATAAATCAACATCCTGTTTGCCACATGATATTGATGCAACATCAGTTGAAACATCTGTTCAAACACTCAGGATCTAATTTTATGTCGGGTTAAAATGTGTGCAGTTCAATGAATGCATAAACCTCGCAGGAGATCAACGTCTGTCAGAAAACAAGACGGGACGACCATCGCAAAGAACCAGATACTTCCTGAGGGACAGACAAAGAATATGGGAAAGTAGGAGAAACCGATGGAGATGAAGACGGTAAGAGGAAGTGATTAAGGCTCAAGTCTTTCCTTTTTCAAACCGTTTCCTCGCTGATGGACTCCCGGGTGACTTTCACGAGCATTTTATGTATAATTCAACGCAACGTGCCGAGATAAAACCTCCAATAGCGGCCGTGCTCTATAAGCTCTTCACAGCACATAACATTTTATTCATCAAATTAGTTTGCGTTGGTTTCGGATCCCCTGAGATGTCTTTAAAAGGTTTAGATGAAAGGACAGCATTAATTTTGGCACTTATCAGTTAAGTGACGGCTCAAAGTGACAGCCGTGCACTTCTTACTTGCAAATGTCTCTCCTCATTCATCTCTGCACCACGTCTGCTCCCAGCACACATATCTTGCATATTTCATTACGTCTTCAGACGGCTCTTTAAAACAGATACTGTGTTGCATGGTTTGAAAAGTTCGAATAAAGATGTGAAACTGTAACATCCATGTGAGCAGCTACATGTATGTTTTACGCCGAAGTGCATTAGTTTATCGCCAGGCAGAGGAATTTCTTCAATGGGATTTTTTACCTAATTAATCTCTAAATAAAGAGACGTATAAGCTTCTGGTTCACTTAAACTAGTTGTACCAAAGTTACGAAATTGAAAAGGTGAATAGACGATTGACTGTTGCAACAACGGTGGGACTTACTGGAGCACGGAGCGCTTTGGGAAGCTGAAGGTGCCGTGAGCGATGCGGTCCACAAAGTTCAGCTGGACCCGCTGGATTTGTTCACAGCGGAACAAAATGAAGTCGTATTTGAAGATGAGCAGAGAGTTATCTGTGATGGCAACAAGACGCTCCTTCTCATTGTTCCAGTGATCCACCCTGAAACAAGCAGAAAGCGTGTGAGTCAGTGATCCTTCTGTAAAAAAATAAATACATAAAACTTGGAAAAAAAAAAAAAGTATTCATAAGTCATATTTTAATTTTGTAGGTAGAGCTGCTTTTTCATCTTGAAACCAAGACAGGGATGAAGATTTCTGAGGAGGTCTTGATCAGTAGATCTTTACCAGTGGGGGTTGATTTCATGTAGGATATTGAAACAAGGCCAGCCTAGGCCAGTATATCAATATATGATTAAGATCATTTGCTTTTCGGTTACATTCACAGTTAAAAACTTAATGGCCATAATCTAATTGATGCACAAAAACACAGCTTTTTTTCTTCTAAATACACACCGCTGTTTTCATCTGACAGCGGGACGCAGCGCTAGTGGTAACGGCCACTTTGATGAGCTCCCACAGGCCCACACTCCTGTTTAATGGATATCCAGGTCCACAAAGATGAGGATTTGACCTGAATTGCTCATGTTTCTGCTTTCATGTGCAAACTACTTGATCGGTTTATGAAAACATTGTCAGTTTTTTCTAATGTTTGGTCAGAAAAAAGTATAAAAAGTCAACATTAGAAAAAAAAAAAAAGACGAAACAAAAATGTTGCTTTAAAGTGATTCCATGCTCAGCTGAGCTGCAGAGGCCAACATGAGAGCTCTGTTCCTCGGACATGAATAAAGGCGGGTTGGTCACTGAGCGGCTCCACGAAGTGCTGCACGAAAAGCAGAAAGTCCTTTTCTAGCATTATCCAGAAACTTCAAAATGTTAGGAGGTTTCATCTGAACAGAACAACCAAAAGATTAAACCAGGGAGTGTTTGAACGTGTACTTTCTGTGCTCCGAGTAAACGTAACGAGGATCTTTCATGAGAGTGTAACTTGAAATAATGTGATGACATTTGTACAAGCTGCAGTCTTGGTCAAGTACAGTGAGACGGGAGGAAGGGGACGACAGGCCAGCTGAAATTTGTCTGTGATGCTTTATTCCCATATAACAGTTTGTAACAGGAATACAGGGTTTTTCTTTTCCTTTTTATCCCTTTTTTTTTAATCTTTTGTTCCCTGTTATGAATTTCTGTAATAACCTTGTCAATATTTTTGCTGACAAGTCATTCTGTCTGATGTATAAATTAAAATCATTCTACTGATATTCTTTTCTTTTTCTCCTCTGTGAATAATACTGCTTGATTACCCAAATGAATCTGCCATGTGACATAATAATAGGAGCAGTAACTCTATGGGTGGTCCATTTATTTAAGGTTGGTATTCAGTGCAGTGTTAGCGAATATTACGGGATGCCGGTTCATCAGAATGCCATCATATCAGTTATATAAAATGGGACTAAAACTGAGCGTTGATACTGACCAGGAGTCACATATTTTCATCACCACCATCGGGGTATGTTGTGCACTCAGTTCAAAGAAAATGTAAAACATTTGGCCATTGTGGGTCAGATGTTTGCCTCGGGTCAAATGGTTGCTGTATCTTACAAGCATATACTATTTTTCTGGTCTGTGTTCACACACACGTGCACACATGGATCTGCTGTTTATAACAACACAAAAGCCAAATGTTCAAATGCGTGATGATTAAAACTGAAGCTGAAAAGACTCATCAGCAATGAAACAAGCTGTTTGCATGTGAGCGTAGAAGAATAAACAAGTTTACATAAACAGCAAAAAGGCCCAAGTGTCTTTGCACTTGGCTGAACTCATTAGATAAGAGTCTGTGGTCCGCAGGTCTGGACCAAGCGGACGCCTCTTGTCATCACTAGTGGACTGTGAACATGTCAGGATAGTTGGTGTCAGCAACAGTTTTAATTAGAGCAAGAAGGAGTTTTTATTTATAATCTAACTTAACTTTATTTTATTTACAATCTTTTAGCTTATAATTGTGTCTCAACAAAAAATGTGCTTCAGGACGGAATTGGGACATTAATTTTTTAACTGGCTTGTACTGTTAATGCAACTGATTATCAAGCATTTACTTTGAATTAGAATATACTATATATATTATATATATATATATATATATATATATATATATATATATATATATATATATAGTTTCAAACCTTTTTTTCAGGTTAAAAAAAGAAAACCAGTTGAACAAAAATACCTTTTAAACCAACTCTGAATGTCTTCTTCCATTTTTATTTCTAAAAATAAGCTCCACAATTTCCTTTATATGGAGTAAAATCGTAAAAAAACAGAATTTCTCTGTTGATAGCTTTGAAAGGGAAGTGAATCAACGTGCATATTTTGTTCCGTATTTACAGTTCTTGTTAATGTGTACCGAATACAGATCTCGCCATAAAATGAAGATAACCTGGAGTGATTATTCCTTGGACAGAGCAAGTGAGTTGTAACATATATACATCACTCCAGAGGGGCTGTATGTGTCATCGTCCTTTTAACCTTGCGACAGCACAAACATGGAAATTAGCCGGATTTACACCTTCAGCAAGGTCAAATTTCAGGAATTTCTGGTATTCTAATCAATTGACAGCAGCAGGTCATCACTCAAAGATCTTGCACATGAATTAATATAGGTCTACTCTCCTGCACATTTCTTCTGACTAAATAAATCATCTGTCAACAGTCATATCTTTTCGTGTAGAAGGCTGTAAACATTTCTGAAGTAGTTTGACATTTTGACATTTGTAATTGTGGAATGGGATTTACTTTTTTGGAGAGTGCTCCAAGATGCAATTTGAGCGAAGAGTGATTTTGGTTTGGGTTGGACTTCAGTATTCAGGGTTTGTTGCAACATTTTAGGTAGATAACCACCATTTGTTTGACCTTCAGGGTTTTTGGGGAGTTTTGGTTTCATGTCATTTATATTTGGACTAAACGTCAGTTATTTGAGACCTCCAACTTTGTTGATGTTGATTGAGGTTTCGCAGCACGATGTATTTCATGGGAAGAATTTACAGTCCCACTCCAGCAGAAAACAGTAAGTTTTGAAATCTAAAGGGAATCTCATGAACTTGAAATGGCTTAGATTCTGCATACAGTATTACCTCGAATGTGGTTCTTCTACTATACTAGTTTGGTAACAACAACCTGGATGGATCATTTGCATTGGGACTCCCACATGAAACAGTAGTGCTTGTTTGCAGCCGTTTCTGCAGGCAGACAGGTAGCTATTCATCCGGGGTGAATAGTTGGAAAGGAACCAGATGATTTGGTACAAATTTAGGAACCAGCAGTTCAAAAAGATGAAGTCCACACTGCAATGTTTCCTACTGAACCGAATCTACTTCCGTTGTAGGGAAACATGTGTGGGTAAAACGTTAAAGTTTACAGAATTTTGTGACATCACAGCCATGAACGGATTACGTCAGGTAGGTCATCTTTGCAACAAGAACAAAACACAGTAAACAGCTTCTTCTCCGTCTTGTTACTCTCGTCTACACCTGGTCTGTTTGGAGCACCAGCTTATTTCCTTGGTTCCTCACAGTGCATGTAAATCATATGTAAAGCCTCGCCCTGCATGTGGTTAGGATTTTCTTTTATTTAATTGTGATGAATGATATTGATTGGGTGATTTTGTTCACATGGCTAATGACAAGTGGAAAAAAAAACAAGGTTACAGACATATTATCAAGATTAAAAACAAGACTTCTATCAGAGGGGAACCTTAAGAGAAGCAGCCACTTCCTCACAAAAAGGTCAAAGTAATGGCGAATAATGAATGAGGACATCTGCACTCCGATCACTGCCGGCATGTGAAAACCTTAGAAACTTACATTATGAAATATTAACTTTTTTAAGGATTGAGCATGAAAGTTTGGTATCCGAGACGTCTACCGGATCATAAAAGCTTATTATTAAACTGCTCGGCCTGTGTTGAGTGTGTTACTCTACGACGTGGAAGTCAGATGGGAGAAATGAAGTCAATCATATCCTGGTCATGTCTCTTTATCGCACCAGAACTTAGCTATTACAACCAATAGTCTTCCACAGCAGAATGTCCTCCGGTGTGTGTTATATCAGAATCAGAATCACGTTTATCTGGCCAGGTCAGGTCAGACAAGACATGGAGTTTGATTCGGTTGTTATTGCTCACTCTACCGTAAATAGGTAAATAGGTAATAGACAGATGACAGCTCTTATTAACATTTATACAATTTTTAAAAAGTGAAAGGTGCAGCAGAATGAGGTAGATATGATGATTGGAAGGTGCATTGTCACAGCATATGATGATGTTATCATAATTACTGTTATTATTGTTATTATTGTTATTGCACGGTGATTGATTGATTGATGGCACATGTGTGTGTCATATATGTGTGTTATGTGGCTGCACAGACTTAAATGATTTTGTACATTTGTCATGTTGTTGTTTCCATGAGCAGCAGTTAATAGACTTGTCACATTTAAAACTGAAATATATTTAGTTTGTTCATTTCCCTCCACGGATTAATGAAGTGTTTTGAATGTGAACTGCTCGTTTGATGGCTGTACGGGCAAACACCAACACATTGCATTCAGTGCCATCAAAGTGCCTTGTGGATGAATTTCATGGGCTGCTTCAATAACCCGGGCCAATACGAAGCTGGATTGGCAACTACTGTAACATCACATTCATAGAGGACTCAGTTCCAACTGTTCATGACAAACCAACGAATGATGGAAATGTTTTTTCAAATATACAACTTCTCATGGTTATGTTTGTGGTCTCTCCTTAATGTCCCTGTAAAGTTAACAGTGTTTGTCTGCCTCATTAATAAAGTCCTAAATGAACCGTTAACAGAGAAAGTGAACTGAACTTGTTTTTTGTGCACACTTACACATCCTCAGGATTCCTATATAATAGTTTTGATTATTGTTTTGTATTTACAGCCTTGTGCCCGTCTCCTCAGCTTCACGTAGGCCCCACTCACCCTGCATTCACACTGAAAGCGTCAAAAATCTCCTGACGCCAGCATCGCGCTGCTTGGTAGATTCATACGGAAAACTGCATCACTGTGGACGCCTGCAGTGGGCGGGGCTAAAGCTGCAGTGGGCGGGGCTAAAGCTGCAGTGGGCGGGGCTAAAACTACACTGCAGAACTGGAGGGAACAGTCTACACATACTGTATCTATATACAGCGTGCACATCTTCAGTTTCCTATTTACCTACTAACCTTTATACCATAGATCACACTTTGGGAAGCCTTCTTTATATTTTAGCGTTATTTCTGCGTAGATAAGAGTGAGTTTGATGCTCCTTAACCAGGTTGGTCCTGGATCAACATCAACCATCATCGTTGGTCCCGGTGAAGCTGCAGTCTGTCTGCGGTGAACACTGACACACCGGGTCAGAGCGGATTTGGTCATGATGTTTAAACTGTGTTTTGTGATCAATAAGCACGGTTCTTAATTATTTTTCGTTGGATCAATGTAGCAAATAAAATCGTTGGGACCATCCAGCTCCTCAACATCAGATACATGTTTCACGTGAGCAGTTCAGGTAAAAACGGCAGTCAAATCAGCAAAAATGTCTGGTGGATGAAATATATTAATTCCTGCTAAAATAAGTTTGTTAGTGCACAGCTATGATCATGTATTCATGTGAATGAGTGTACGTTTGTGTGTACATGAAAGTACAATCTGCATTGAGGGTTCTCGCTTCGGGAATCCTGGTCTGTGATTGGACGCTGCCTCGGCGTCACCGCTGCTCATTTGCATAAAGTTCAGATTTTTCAAATTCAAATTGACGCGCTGCTCCCGCTGCTTCTGGTGCCTCTGCTGCTGTCGCTTTTTCATAGAAAATTAATGGCAGCCGGCTGCCTATGATGCCTGTGACGCTTTCAGTGTGAATGCAGGGTCAGGGTGTGTGTGGGAGGACTCTCAGCCGGGTAGCTGCGTCGGTCTCTCTCCCATGTAGTGACAGGCCATCATCCCCTCCAGACACACTCAGGGGTATCCTCATCCTCCTCGTCCTCTTCATCCTCCGTGGCTTCACTCCATCTCTGACATGTACGCCTGAGCCGCTGTGTTTTTGGATCCGGAAGCCTTTTTTCCCTCTGAAACGTTTTCAGTGGAAGCAGGAAAGGCTGTTTGTCGTCTGGAGAGGCTCATTTGCATTTTAGGCAAATGAGCAGACCAATACATGTCACAGAGAGTAAAAAGGTGTAATATATCACCTTTAAAGGATATTGCTAATCTGCATGTTTTAAATAATGCAGTTTTAATTTTCTCTACACTGCAAAAACTCAAAATATTAACAAGAATATTTGTCTTATTTCTAGTTAAAATGTCTCATTTTTAGTCAAAAACTCTCATTACACTTAAAACAAGTCATAAGCAGAAAAATAACTTTCATTTTCACCTGTTTCAAGTAGATTTTCACTTGAAATAAGTAGAAAAAATCTGCCAATAGAACAATATTTTTTTGCTTGTAATGAGAAGATAAATCTTGTTCCGTTGGCAGATTTTTCTACTTATTTCAAGTGAAAATCTACTTGAAACAGGTGAAAATTGCCAAATAAGTTATTTTTCTGGTAATGAGTCTTGTTTTGTGTAAGTGTAATGAGATTTTTTGACTAAAAATGAGACATTTTAACTAGAAATAAGACAAATATTCTTGTAAAGATTTTGAGTTTTTGCAGTGTAAATCAGTCATCAGCTGACTGTACCTGAAACAAATCTAATCTATCTAAGTCCTTTTGGTTTCAATTATCTTACTATCTGCAGGTTTTTCTGCTCTCTATAAACATAAACTAAATTACTTTGAGCTTTGGACAAAACAGCTAGATTACCAGTATCAGCTTGGGCTGTGTGACATTGTGACGTCCGTCTTTATGTATTTTTTGGACACTGCACCTAAACAAACACAAAAACCTTCTGGGTTGTCTGACACCCTTTAAAACCAACGCTGCTGGGTATTCATTACTGTTTGGGCATGAACTATTAATAACTCACAGCATTAAAAGACTGGATTATGTGAAGGATTTCTGTTGAATTTGGTCACAATAACATGCTTATTCTAGGTTTCTTTCTTTAAGTGTTCAAACAGGTGTCCATAGTTTAAGTGGGTGGGGTGGTATTAATGTAGCTTCTTCTGCTTGGTGCAAATTCCTGTTTGCATGGTGACATGAATAATGTGGTGAACTCACTCTGCCATCAGCCAGATACCGTGGACGCTGCCGTCGACCTCCGTGTTCACCAGAGCTTCCACGTCCCTGATGGCCTGGGTGAGAGTGCCCGGCTGAGGAGACAAAAGCACGGCTGTCACTTTCTCATTTTACACTGTGACAATCACAACAAGTCCTTGGAAAGCTTTATCTCTGCGCAAGCAGGAATGTGAAAATGTCAGCATGTCTGATGAAACTCACAATAAACCAAAACATCACTTGGAAAAACTGACTATCTAGTCATCTTAGGCATCTGAGCCCACGTGGAAACATTTCATTACACGGTTCTTTTGTTTTCAATGTTTTTGTGTCATTGTATTGTGGTTAATTTTTTGCAGTGCCAAATTGGAGAAATTAAAAAGATTAGGAGTTTATGCTGGGGTTTCCCGATAATCGTACAGAAATCTAAGGCTGGTCCCGATTTGGGGATATGACCCAAGTGTAATCCAACAGAACAGATCTGGACATTTTTTTTTTTTTTGAGAAGGAAAATGTCCTTGAAGCTTGAAGCATTGGGGTGAACCCTGACTTACGAAAAGACAGCTCAGGAGTAGTGATGAAGAGCCAAATGTCAATACCAAAAGGTCTCACCTCATGACACATGTCAAGACTGCACGTGTCATGAATGTGCATGTTTTATATTGTATGTCAGGGTGCATTGGTCTCCCAGTTTTTATCTTTTTGGTCTCCCAGTTTTTATTTGTTTATTATGCTTATTTTTCAATCAAAATTTCAAAGCACCTTGTATTTCATGTACCTGGACGAAAGGTGCTATATAAATAAAATTTGATTGATTGATTGATGACACATCTCAAAGTCGGTCTGTCTGTCTGTCTGTACATGTTTGATCTGAGACACACCAACTTCAAATCTGATCAGCCATAGCCATCCTGAAACCATGACAACGGGATGAGATCAGTTTGACTTTTCACAGATTACCTGCTTTTGTGTAATGGACACTAGGAATGGGCAATATTTTACCGTTCACGATATACCGTCAAAAAAATTCCCTGCGGTAAGAATTTGTCATCTCGCGGTAAAAACGATAAATTCCCATTGATGACGTTTTTGTGTAAAGCCTAATTTGTGGCATGTTCCAACCACAGGTTAATTTGCACATTTTATTTATATTAGAAGAGGTCATCACTGATTGGATTTTATTTTTCAATGACCCTTTATTTATTTGTCCTATTTCTTTATTTATCAGGTTGTATTTTTTTCTACTTTGTGATTTTATAAGCTAAGAAAACTTGAAGGACAATGGTACTTTTGCTGTTTGCACTGTTATCCCACTGTTTAAGCTATACAGTTTGAATAAATGTTGAATCTGTATTTATATTTTAAACTTGTTTCATTTGAGTCATTACAGTTTTGCAGTACAGGTGTACTAATTTAATTGGTTTTTATTAATTCAATTTAATTGGTGTAGTTTAGTAGCATTTAGTATTCTTTTAGAGCCGTGATTTGGGGGCTCCAAAGACTGAATGTGGTGATAGATTTATAGTTAAAAAGGTGGAGTTGAATTAGTATTTTTTTTACGTCATTTTTATCGTTATCGGGATAAATGCCAGAAATTATCGTGATACATTTTTTAGTCCATACCACCCATCCCTAATGGACACCTCTTTTGCATGTAGAATTTAGCTTAAGTATTTTGCAAACACAAACAAAGGCAACAACAGCATGAGACTTTAGGGACATTCACGTGTTCATATGTCACATACTACTTTTAAATCTCCATGCTGAAGTCTCGAAAGGTGTTGTGCACCTGAATTTGAGCAGGGGTTAAGTTATGTTCATCACCACCAAAATGTATATGCAGGCATTGATTAAATTTGAACCTTTAAGCCAAAACGTAAAAGCTGTATCATATTTCTCCTGGGCAAAAGTTGAGTGACTGGAATCCGTTCATGGCAGTCAAATGACTGGAAAAACCTGAATTACAGCAGACCAGTGGTTTCTTTTTGTTAAATATCAACCTCTAAATAAATAAATAAACAAACCCAGGCACAAAGTGAAATTGGTTCCTGGTGACATGATTCTGGCCCGAATGAATGAAACTGTGCCACATCTGCAGGATACTTCTGCTAAATGTCAGCTTTGAAATAAATAAATAAACATTTGGGTACAGAACGAAACTTAGTTCCTGGTAGCCAAATGGTTTCTGGCCCATATGAATGGAAGGAGTGCGGATCTGCTAAATGTCAGTCAATGAATAAATGCAGAAAAGTAACTACATTGTAACATATCTACTCTCATAAACGCACAACCATCTAAAGTTTTAGCATTTTCCTCTCAATCCCAGCGTGTCGTAATTCCGACACACATTAAAACATTTGAGTTGTTGGCAGAAATCTTTACCCGCAGCACGAAAAACTTCCTGGTTCTAAACAGGTCCAGGCACGAGTCCCCGGCGGGGCCGCCGTGGGGGGAGCGGGGGGTCGCGGAGCCCGACACCCGGCTCTCCGCGCCTGCTGGGCGGCCAGCGGCCGGCGGAGGGTCCGCTGGTCCGCCGGAGGTCGAGCTCAGCTGTTCCTGCTGCTCTGCAGCTGCAGCTGCAGCCTCATCCTCATCCATAGGCTTCCACAAAACTACGAAGATTGTTAAAAAAATAAAAACACTAATGTGGATGTTTGAATATCTGCGGAAAGGCTGTTTAACAAGAAAATGTTTCTCTCCCCTAACAGATAAACGACTTTCCCGGTATCGAAACTTAAGTGTAGTTTGCTACAAAGTTGAGTTGTGACAGAAACATGAGGATAATGAGGCAGCAGCACAGGTGCAACACTTCCTTGTTCCGCGTGGTGCGTGTTTTTATATTCTAAGGCCTGAATTATGGTTCTGCGTTAAATCGACGCAGAGCCTACGGCGTAGGTTACGCGGCGACGCGCACCCTACGCCGTAGAATCTACGTTGGTGTAACGCGGAACCATAAATCAGCCTTAAGGGCGGTGGAGCCACATCTCTGCAGATATGGTTTACAGCATCCCAGAATATGCAACTATTCCCTCAATGATCTGTTTAAATCATGTGTGATTGATGACTTAGATTGCACACTTATTTACAGCCGTTTAGGCTTGTTTTGCCTTTTATTTTGAAGCCAGTGAAGCAGATGTTGCCATCCCACCACCATCTTTGACTCAGTCTGCAGGGACGTGACTTGAATTGTTTGTGCATTTTTTTTAAAGTTTTTTTACATATATTTTTACATATATTAATTTACAAATGAACAACAGAAAACTCTTATTTATAAGAAAGTATCATGTTAGTTTGTTATCTAGTCATTTTGATTGTTGATTGCATGTTAATGGTTGAGTTTCATTTTGTTTAAATTGTATCGTTTTATTGTTTTAGGGTGGCATTAATCAGATAAAGATTTATAAGATTTGCAAATCATTGTACTCTGATTTGTTTAGAATTTACTATATCAACGTTTTTAGGGGTAGGGGTTATACAAGTAGACTGATTCCTATATTTTACGCTAGTGTCTTCCTCACAGACATGATTAGATGTCATGTCAAGCATAATTAGTAGGGCTGCATAACAGCTCACATCGTTTTAGGAAGTCCCAATATGTGCAGTTCCTCCAATGATCACTAGTAGCTGACCCCAAATGGGAGCCCATTTCCACTGACCCCCATGTCAGGGAAGGGAAGGGTCCCGGCCCAGCTTGGTTGTCCTTGTTTCAGCACCGGCAATATTCATTGTAGATGTCATTGGCAGCACCAATCTGAAATAAAAATGAATGGACGAGTTCAATTCATTAGAGTTCATTAGAATTTGCATTCATTAGAATTTGAGCCAAGCTATGTTAAAACAGGAAGCTTGTGGTAACCAGTGAAATATGAAATAGGCGGATTCTAGGGGCCCATGATTTAGGGGGGCCCAGAGAGGCCACCAATGACAATGAAATGATAAGACAGAAAAAATTACAACACTTATTAACTAACAAATGATCCCAAAGTTTTTATTTTCAATGTCCTGTTAACAATAACTTTATTTGTTTTTAGAAACAACAACACCTCTCTATTTATGTAAAATGGTTTAGTCTGACTGGATCAGGCAGTACTCAGAGAGCTCAGTTCCTCCCCTAGTTTACATGTCAACTGTCATGTTGTTCCTCTTTCACAAATATGGTAATGATAGTCAAAAATACCATTGAAAAAACATCACTGTATGTAAAATAGCATCAAAACATTTTGCCGCTGTGTTGGGGGCCCTCTAAAGATTCTTTTAATGGGGACCAAAATCCCTAGTGACGCCCCTGCAAGCAAACCGTTAAACAAAGACAAACAAAGGAATTTTAAAAGTTGTTTTTATTTATTTTTTTTTTAGGAGTAACTTGTAAGAACTCAGTGAATACATGCTTTGTTAGAACCAAAAGGTAGATGCATCAAACTGTAAGTACCTGTAGCTCCATGAAGTGAGGATTATCATAAGAATTTTCACCTCTTTCAGCTGTAGGGGTTTACATGTGCATGTCAAGTGATTTGAAATGTTAATCCTCTATAGATGCAGGACTTTGCGTCATTATTCACAATTAATCAAAAATATGGCAATCTGTTAAAATGTCCCCTTATGACAGATTTGTGAATGCAGACAAGCATCATTAAAATACATTATTTTGTGCTCAGCCTTCCTCTTGGGAAAAGTTCCACTGTTGAGTGAATTCAGTAAGGTTTGATTTAAAGAAAAAAAAACAAAAAAAAAACAAACTTGACAGCAAACCCATGATGACAGTCTGCCGAAAGATGTTTAGATTATTCATAATAGCTGTCTAGGTGAACCCTGATATAGAATAAGCAGTGACCAGGTGGAGCGTGCCCTTTGGTGACTATAGCTGTGCGCAAGGACTCATGAGTGTGGGTTTGGATTAAAATTACTATTTTGTTGCTGTTATGCTTGGATTACATAAATCCTATTCAATTCAATTCAATTCAATTTTATTTATATAGCGTCTAATACAACAGAGTTGTCTCTAGACGCTTTCCAGAGACCCATACCCAGAACATGACCCCCGAGCAGTTATTACATAAACAATGGCAGGTAAAAACTCCCCTAGTGGGAGAAAAACCTTAAGCCAAACACCTATCTTGCTGTGTGTCGTGGTGGGCACTTGGAGTTTCAGTTTCTCCACGTTCTGCTTGTTCGTGAGTTTAATCTCAATTTACCACCATGACTGAGGGTTGTGCTGTTGCTGTTAGGGTTTTGACAGATCTGCAAAATGTCTGTATGCATCTCCTGTTATCATAAAATGCATTGATACTGGTCAAAAAAATTATCCATTTGGTAATTCTTATTGTACATGCAACAATTCAAGTCAAAACATTTTAACTGTATTTATATAGTGTATGTTATAATACATTACAAATCATTTCTAAAAGGCACTTTTCAGAGACTCAGAACATGACTCCCGAGTTAATATAAAAAAAACAACAAAACAACTGGAAGTTAAAAAAAAAAGTCCCATAATGGGAGAAGGGTCTCGAGGAAAAACTCCCTTTTAAGATGGAATAAACCGTGAGCAGGACCTGGATCATAAGGGGGAACCTACTTTAGGTAACTACAAATATGAGCTAACAAAAATAACATGTGGAGTTCCTCAAGGTTCAATTCTGGGATCTCTGTTGTTTAAGATCTTTATGCTCCCATCCATCCATCTTCTATACCCGTTTTATCCTTTGCGTTTTATCCTTTGCAGGGTTACGGGGGTCTGCTGGAGAGAGGCAGGGGTTCACCCTGGACAGGTCGCCAGTCCATCAGGGCCACATATACAGACGGAAACAACCAGGCACACTCACACCTACGGGCAATTTATAATCATCAGTTAACACAACATGCATGTTTTTGGACTGTGGGAGGAAGCCAGAGCGCCCAGAGGGAACCCACACAAGCACGGGGAGAACATGCAAACCCCACACAGAAGGACTCCTACCGGGCCACGGAGGCATCATTGTTGACCACTAAGCCACCGTGCTGCCATACAGTATATGCTCCCACTCGACCAAATTATGAAAAAAAAAACAAAAGAAACTGTGTTACCATACCCTTGCAGATGACACACTATCTGTATAACCATCTCGCCAGGAGACTATGATCCAATTCAAACATGTAACAAATGCATCGATCAAATTAAAGAGTGGATGTGCCAGAATTTTCTTCAGTGAAAACAATCCAGATTTCTGAAACTCTAACAGATTCATAGAACAGAGTGAGTGTGTCCCAGTGTACTGCTATTAATAATATTATATGTGACATAACAAAGGTACATTTCACACACACAATTTCAACATAGTTTGGTGACAAAATGAAGTAAATATACAAATATACACATTACATGAAAGCAGTGAGTAAATACAAATAAAAGTAAGAATCTGCGGGTTGTGACAAATGAACCTGGGAGTTGTAAAGATGGATTAATAAACCATTAACGTAACTCATATTACAGCACCACCTAGAGGCCAACCAGGGTTATTAGGAGTCTATATCTACACACCAGTCTGCAATTAACGTCTAATTGATGCTTTTACAGACAGAAAGAAAAATAGCAGTGCTTACTATAACATGGGGTCTTTTAGGGATTATTTTCTGATCTCAAATAAAAAAAGGTTACACAATGTTCTGGTTGTAGTAAAGTGACTGCTGTGACGTGCCTCGGTTACAAAACCTCATGGATGAAGTACAACAGCTTCACTTTCAACAGCTCTGCTCATTTTCAAAGCGTTCCTCATAGCAGCTGCTTCAACAGGGTAACATCAGTCAACAGACTCCACGGCATCCTTCTCTGTGGAGGGGGCATCTTTTAAGTGGAGGTTTTATGTAACATGGCTAACATGGCACATTAAATACAATATGATGTAAAGTTGTGTGGAGCAAAAGATGGAAAGCTAAATAATTGTATTCAAAGATGAGACTGTCACGTCACAGAAACCTGCACATCTGAACAGCTGGCATCACTCAGACTGTCCAAGACTAAGTGATAAGACTGTGTTACGTTAGTAATACATACAGTATAAACTTGCTTTGCCTTACTGCCATAGGACAGCTGGGAAGTGTAAGAAAATTGGAAAGATAGGATGAAAAACAGAGAGAGGACAGACACAAATATATTTTTAATATTACATAAGATATATATTAGTAGTAATTATCCGTTCCATGTTCAATGTTCACGCACTGGTCATAAAGGTCTGAATAATGCAAGGTTACGTATATTTAGTTTTTAATAATTAAATTAGCAATGTTTTGACTAAACTACATGCTATATGATGAGAATCTGGTGTGACATTTTCAGTGTCGGTATGACTGTTAATGTTGTGCAAACCCATTCATTAGGAATCCTGAAAAAAGCAAAGTGATCTTTACCAGCCTCAGAGAGAGAAGCAGTTTGGTGCGTCAATCAGCAGTGTTTGCGTCACAGATAGAAATATCCCAGTTTGAATGTTGTGTGGAGTTTGCACGTTCTCTGCATGTGAGCTTGGGTTTCCACCAAGCTCCTCCAGGCCAAACACATGCACGTCAGCTGGATTGGTGATTTTAACTTGTGTCTAGGAGTAAACGTGAGTGTGCGGCTGTTCTGTTGATGACCTGATGAGGTACTGCTGTTGCAAGAAAACAAGTCCACATTGTTCAGCCTCAGTTTCTGGTTTTGTAAAATTTGATCTAAAGTGGTTGTGATTTTATGCTGTGTTTAGTTGTTTTGTTTTTCTTTTCCCAAACATGATGCTGCTGCCAAACACTTTATTTTGGTTTCATCTGTTCAAAGTGACCTTGTTCCAGAAGTCTTGTGGCTTGTGGTTGCTTCGGATGTAGCTTTGAAAAGTTAAGCTATGCTGCCATGTCATTTTTAGAAGGAAGAGACCCTTTCTTTCCCCAAAAAATACTGCAGTCTCTTTTTATCAATGAAATGTATAATTTAACATGTTAACTGATTACTGGAAAGGTGAAGATGCGGTAATGTTCCCTCTTTGGATGACTGTTTTGAAAAATCTTAAAAGCTTTCTCATTGAAGTATGATGACTCCAAATAGTTTAGAAATGACTTCTTTCCAGATTGAGGAGCAGCAACAATTGCTTGTCTAAGATCGTTGCTGATGTCTTTCCTTGTTGGTATTGTATTAACACTCACCTGGATACTCCATTGCTAAAACTTCTAATTCTATAGAGATGCTCACTTTATAGGTCATATATATATATATATATATATATATATATATATATATATATATATATATATATATATATATATATATATATATATATATATATATATACATATGCAAGAAAATCAAATATATATATTAAGCAAAAAAATGCCAATTAATTGCAGGAGACGTCAGGTTTAGTTTTTGTTAAATAAATGACGCAGTTATACATTGTTGTTCATCTGAGGCTGTAGTTTCCTAGTTTTAAGATTTGGATCAGATTTATTTTTTATCAATGTCCAGATTTAAAGATTTAAATTGAATGGGGATATACCTTCTTTTTTTAATTTCTATATTTTGAAGCTCATTCTACTTTAATAGAGAGAGAGAAAAAATAGATATTTCAGACATGAAAATTGCTACAGCAACCAGAAGTTGATCCAAGAGCAGAGACTGAGTTAAAATGGAACACAGTGATGATATAGTGGATAGAGGGGCCAGGGTTTTAGCTGTGTTTAGCTATGGCAGGGTCTCCCTGCATTCAGAGCTGAGCAGATGGCGAGTTAGTGAGGTTTGTTGAGTCCAATGTCAGATGTTTCAGTAACACAAAGGTGGACGTCTTTTAACCTTCTCCACATCGGCATGGCGATTTATGCTGAAAAAGGGTTATCTGGTTCACCAACTAGCGAAGAACCACAATCTGGTGTTTGGTGGAGACTACAGAAGATATAATATTGCAAGCTCAAATATCGGATGGGTCAAAGGTGTGGATGGTCTTCACCACCAGGGTAAATGGGCAGACATGATATCATAAAAACATCACGAACATAATAAACAAATACAAATTATAAAAAGGCACATAAGATCTACCAACTAGTATATTTTTTTTCAAAAACATGAAATAGCCAGGGCAGGGAGGAGGTGCTGCTTAATTAACTGGTGCATGTATGAAAGTGATTGCAGAAGACGGCTAGAGCAACTTGCAACCCCCAAATTACTCAGAAAAAAGTGAGAAATTATTTAGACTCATGTTAAAAATCAGTTATATCAAGTAAAAGGGAACTTTTAAGAGACAGCTTTATTGATTCCATCCATCCATCCATCCATCTATCCATCCATCCATCCATCCATCCATCCGGCATCAGGCAGGGGTTCACCCTGGACAGGTCACCAGTCTATCGCAGGGAATTTATTGATTGTTGTGATATGACACGGCCATGGAGATTAAGCTAACCTACACGTTAAACCACAGGTGTAATAGGTTTAAGAGTTCATGTGACGTTGCTAAATCTCATAAGGGTTAAATCCCTTGTAAGACTCTAAATCACTGCTAAGCTATTAACGGTTTAATTGGCCCTAAACCTGCAACATATGTTTGTTTGCAATTGCTTACAAACACATACATATGCTTTTAAATGATTACCCCAAAAGGTAAAGACTGAGGACTTGTTGCCCAGAGTTTTACTTTAAATCGTTTTGGTAAAATCCTGAACCACTAAGATTTGTAATATCTGCAGTGTTTTGCAACCTAGTGTTTATACTGCTTAGAATATATTTAGCTTGCCTTCAAATTCCACGCTCAAGTGTTGGTTCCTGTATTGAGAATTCATAAAATACCAATAAATCACACTGATGATTCAGCTGGTCAATGAAACAATCGAGTAATTGTTGGATGAACCGGATCACAGAAACTGAAAAATATTCCTTCCTCCCACAAATCCTTGAATAGCATCACCATTTAAACATCAGTCGGTATGTGTGCTAATGTTTTCTGACACGGCATGCTGTTCAGGCCACTTCACACTCATTCCCTCTCCGTCTGGGAGCTTTTCCAGTGTGTTGGAGTGTAAAACCAGTCCAGTTATAACTGAAGCTGTCAAAGAAATCTAGACAGATTTGCACGTATGTTTAGCTACTCCCACGGACTGCAGGCTGAGATTGTTACGCTCTTAAGAATTGTTTGAATGGTTGAATGGCCAGTAGCTTTCAGACCAGATTTCGTTTGCTTTTTCACTCTTAATTAATATTTCTTTTTTCCCCTCCTCCAGTTAAGTACTTCTTGTTCTTAATTAATCCAATTGTTTAGATGATGGACTAATAATGCACCTTTGTAAAATGCATGCTAACAAAGAAGCACAGCTTCTTAAAAAAGCCCAATTAAATCTCTCAATCTGCAATGCTTGTTTTTTGTAACCATGTAATTATCTTATAACAAACTGAAAGACATGAACATAAAAGGCTGCAGGCCTCGTGGTAAATATAAGGAATATATGACACAGGATTTCACCTGTACTTTGTGTAAACCAGTAAACTGAGGAACCCTGCTCTGTAGTACATCACAGGAGGAGGAGAGAAAATAAGAGTAATTTGTTTTTTTGTATCTAGGCCAAGAAATCATCATTCCATATCTGTAAGCATTCACATATTAGCTGTAACTATGTCAAATAGCGCTACGGTATCCTTTCATATTTAGCCTCTGCGCACAGTTTTTCAGGGCTTTCCAAAGACATACTTGTTCATAAGCATGAATTAATAATAGGTTAAATAATACATGTCATAATTCCAGTAGATAGGTGAAACATCATTGCATGTGGTGCATCATAATGGTGTGCAACACGTGCTCTTCTTTGAAGTTAAGAGCAGTAAATGTTAGCCAGTAACTTTACATTATGCTTGCATGTTTTGATGCTGATCTGGTGGTTTCATGTATGCTTGCTGTGGTACGGGGGAATGTCAGGAATGTTCTGCAGATCAAACGCCTACGAAAATCCTGCTCAGCAAAAATCCAAACAACATCTTTTTTAATTTGAGTTTTATCTATTCCCCCACTGATCCTGTCACACAGCATCCTTCCATCCACCCATTATCTACACCCGCTAATTCTAATTCAGGGTCGTATCTTACAGCAGATATCGTCAATATTCTTTAATTTAATGATGAAATTACCACATGTACAGGGCTCACTGACTGGAGAGGCATGATAATGATACATGCAGATGGAAACAGATAATGTAACAACCTATAATAGTTTTATCTTACAGACACCAGCTTTAATTGCCTCAGCTTTTTCCCCCCAAGAATTCATGTTTTGTCTGTCATTTTGACAATATATTGACACCCGTGACCTTTTGGTATCTTGTTGCTGCACTTATTAATCAATTATGATGTCACAGGCTTTAAGCATGCTGCTTTGCTTTTACACAAAAGCTTCTGTAATTATAATTAGGGCCCGAGCACTGAAAGTGCGAGGACCCTATTGTATCTGTGATGTTTATTATTATTATTATTATTATTATTAGGGCCCGAGCACTGAAAGTGCGAGGACCCTATTGTATCTGTGATGTTTATTAGGGCCCGAGCACTGAAAGTGCGAGGACCCTATTGTATCTGTGATGTTTATTATTATTATTATTATTATTATTATTATTATTATTCTCGCCATAAATAAATTGCCTTTTTGGAGGCCTTAAAATGCTCAAAAACTCACCAAATTTTGCACACGCTTCCAGAGTCGCGTAAAATTACGTATTTTATGGGCGACAGGCATGGGTCAAAAAGGATTAGGCTCTATAGCGCCACCTATTTTATGTTTTTGACGAGCCCCACAATATGGTTTGACTTACAGCAATGACCTTTATGTGTCTATTATATCAGACAAAGCCC
The DNA here is from genome assembly GCF_033807715.1 of Cololabis saira. NCBI lineage: Eukaryota > Metazoa > Chordata > Actinopteri > Beloniformes > Belonidae > Cololabis > Cololabis saira. The sequence continues at coordinate 9,365,668 of NC_084599.1, read as the reverse complement.
TACAAAAAAGTCTCTTGGACCCATGCTCTAAGTTACACAGGAAGTCCGGCATTTTGAACAGAAAATGTCATTTTTTATGAATTCTGATCATTTCTAGGCCTCGTACTTTAACGAACTCCTCCTAGAGATTTTATCAGATTGGCTCACAACTTGGTTTGTACAATCTAGACACATGGCCGACGCTAAATTGCGAAGCTTTTACGTTTTCACCAGAGGGCTTGACCGTAGTGATCCGGCGAAGTTTGGGGTCATTTTTAAGGCTCGCCATGAAACACCAATTGGCTGTAATTCAGCAATACATGATTTGATGTGGTTGAAAACGTATGTGCATGATTGTAGGTTGAGCCTGAAGACATCTATGGTGGAATATTCAGGATCGGTTGTAGCGCCACCTGTTGGCACCAGGAATTGTCATGTCTTCTAGTATGCATCTGTGCTCAAAGGGAGATGAGCGGATGGATCTCAAAGTTGGTCAGATAAATAGGTAAGACATTGACGATGGCTGACAGAGAAAACTGTAAGTTTTTCTCAAAGGGCGTCGCTGTTAGAGGTTGTCAAATTTCGGTGTCTCGCCATGAACATAAAAGTTGTTTTAACTTTCAAATACTTGGTCCAAATTGACCCAAAATCAATACATTTAATCAGGCTTCCATTCTGATATCCATTCTATATTTGGGACAGTTTGTCACCGACTTTATTCAAAATATGAACTCATTTTGAAATAAATCTTTACTTTGTCATGCAATGTCGAATTAACTTATAACTTCGTAAAAATATTGTTGAAAATAATATGATTTGAGCATTGTATGTGCAAGAGGCGATTTATAATGAATGTTTTGAGTTGGATTAGAAGCATGAAGCTGTCTGCGGGCCGCGTGCGCGCAGACCGCGGGAACGCGCAGCCGCAGCTCCTGGAAGCTGCCGGGGGCGGGGCGGGGCGGGGCGGGGGAGGGGGGTTGTTGCAACTTGCTGCAACATGTGGAGTCACGCCGTCACGTCACGTAAGTTGTATTGTGGTTTTTTAATGCGTGTTGCAATTATTTTATTTTATTATATTATTATATTATTATTGAGCTTCCATCCGCGATCCCGATCAGGAGCGCGCGGCCACGCGCAGAGCCGAGAGCCAGTTTCTGCCCATTTCTGCAGCTTTGCCAAAAAATGCTACCTAAAGGTTTTCCACCTTTGTAGAGCCACAACTTTACTGTGTTTTACTCCCTAAACCACTTCCTTTCACCCCCAAGTGGTCCTTGTCTCTTGCCAGGCCGTCATTGTAAATAAGAATGTTCTTAATGACCTGCCTGGTTAAATAAAGGCGAATGACTGAATGAATATCAAATAAAGCCATAAAATTGTTTTTTTTTTCTCTTTATCGTATAATGTTCACAAAGTGTAATGCATTCATGTCATGGGTCGTGTATTTTGAAGGATCAAATAATCAACATCCCATTATCCATTTTACATCGTGCAAGAAATGATGCAAACTTTGAAAATCGACTGTGCGCATGCGCAGAACCCAAACGTAGCATTTTTTCGGCAGGGAGCAGAAATTGGCAGAACACCGGCTGGGACGGACCTGATGCTCTGATGCGACAGGTCTCTGCTCACACTGACTGTACGTTCATACACGGACGTAATATGGGGGGGGGGGACATGTATCCTGCACTTTTTCAAAAGGCAGTTTTGGTCCCCTGCAGTTTTTACCGTCCAAAAACAATGTTACGCTATATTAAATGGAGACAGGTCAGCACTAGGACCAAGCGGAAAACGGCCGCTCAAGCTGAAGCCTGTTGTTTGGTCTGCCTGGGTCACGTCAGCTAGACGGATTTTAAGAATAAGAATAAGAATTACTTTATTAATCCCCAAAGGGAAATTCCTTTGTATGGCAGCTCATCTACTGTACCATTTGCAGAAGAGAAGCTCTTCTGAATATCTCTTGGATGAGTTGATTATGTTGAAATGTTAATAGATAACCCTTCTGTGGTCTTTTGGTCAAATTGACCCATATTCACTTTTCTTTTATATCAAAAATATGATTTTCATCCATATAACTGCCTCTGTTACACTCATTTCAAATAAAATTGATGATCACTACCAGAGCTGGTAGAGTAGCCAAAAATTGTACTCAAGTAAAAGTACTGTTACTTCAGAATAATATGACTCAAGTAGAAGTAAAAAGTAGTCATCCAAATAATTACTTGAGTAAAAGTAAAAAAAGTACTTGGTGAAAAAACTACTCAAGTACTGAGTAACTGTTGAGTAACGTCTGATTTATTTTTTTAACACACCCATTCAAAAAGACAAAAGTACAAAATAATCACCTTCAGGCAAATTAAAATCAATAAAATAATAAAATAAATAAAAATTAATAAAAAAATGAAAAATAGCTTAAATTAAAATAAGCGTAAAGTAAATTCAAGAACTTTAATAAATAATAAAATAACAGAATAAAAAAATAAATTAAGCACCAGTAGCACAAAATTTCAAGCCTTTGTACTTTTCTTTTTTAACCAGCAGAACTAGAACAAACATGAACTCATAGAAACTCTGTGTGTGTTTGAGTCTGTGTAAATGTGACAAAACATGCAAAAACAAACCTTTTTCCCAAAGAATCACTGAGTGATGTCATGAGATTGACGCGTACACGGATAAAAAGGATAAAAGAAAAGTAACAGCTCAACGTAGCCTAATGTAGCGGAGTAAGAGGAACAGTTTGTCCTTCACAAATCTACTCAAGTAAATGTAACTCGTTACTACCCACCTCTGATCACTACTTTCATTGAATTATGGATATTTTATTCAGTTTCTCCCCTCTTGTGATATTCAATTTGACCCACCAACCACTGGCTGGTGCTGGTCCAAACATTTTAAATGATTTCATTTCATTTTCACATATACCCGTCTGTGATAATCCATCAATTTATATGCCTCTGAGTTTAACTATAGTCAAAAAAATTCAGAATTTCGGCTTATCTTTATCTATCTCAAAAATGAGCTAGGATTTTATGTAAATGAGGTCTATTGACCATACATTCCAAAAATAAGTGTAAAATTGGTGGTAATGAGTTGGAGTGAAGTTGACTAACAAGGTGAAACACAGAATTGGGTGATAATTAAAGCTACATGCTTTACAACCAGTAAAACCACAAAGGGAACAGTAAACTTAAAAGTAACAATAGAAAACTAGAAGAACTACTAGAAAACACAGTGAACTGAAAGAGTTTGAGTTTTCTTTTTTTTTTTTTTTTTTTACCTTGTCTGCACACATATTAATGATTGAAACAAGAGGAAAATTGGTTCAAAACGAGCCGGCAATGGCACAGTGTCTGCCCGGCTTTAAACAGAACCGCAGCCAGTACTCGAGTTGTAAAAAAAAATCAGGGGGGATGGATTTTATCATATGGGGACAGATAATTTGTTCTGATTACAAATATTATAATATATTACAAATAATAGCAGTGACCAAAACACCTGCAGAAATACTGCAGGAATGACATAGCAGCAGTTAAATGCAGCCTTCTGTAAGCTTTAAATATCCACTGGGCTTACATCAAAACACAACAATAAAAAACACTTTTCTGAACTTATCAATATGACTCTGTCCTTCACAGGATAAGTAAAATGGATCACTGCAAAAACTCACAATCTTAACAAGAATATTTGTCTTATTTCTAGTTAAAATGTCTCATTTTAGTAAAAAAAACCTCATTACACTTAAAACAAGACTCATAACTGGAAAAAAAAAACACCATTTTCATCTGTTTCACCTGTTCACCTGTTTTCACTTAAAATAAGTAGAAAAATCTGCCAGTGGAACAAGATTTTTTTGCTTGTAATGAGAAGATAAATCTTGTTTAATTTTTTATTTTTTTTTTACATTTATCGTATTTTTAATATTCTCTTTTTGGGGGGGGCTGGAAGGAGGGGCGTTGGGCATGAGTGCGAGGGCCCGTTCATCGCTGCTTGCAGCTTTAATTATTATTATTATTATTCTCGCCGTAAATAAAATGCCTTTTTGGAGGCCTTAAAATGCTCGAAAACTCACCAAATTTTGCACACGCTTCCAGAGTCGCGTAAAATTACGTATTTTATGGGCGACAGGCATGGGTCCACAAGAATGGGCTCTATAGCGCCACCTATTTTATGTTTTTTGACGAGCCCCACAATATGGTTTGACTTACAGCAATGACCTTTATGTGAGTATTATATTAGACAAAGAGCTACAAAAAAGTCTTTTGGACCCATGGTCTAAGTTACACAGGAAGTCCGGCATTTTGAACAGAAAATGTCATTTTTGATGAATTCTGATCATTTCTAGGCCTCGTACTTTAACGAACTCCTCCTAGAGATTTTATCGAATTGGCTCACAACTTGGTTTATACAATCTAGACACATGGCCGACGCTAAATTGCGAAGCTTTTAAGTTTCTGCCAGAGGGCGTGACCGTAGTGATCCACCGAAGTTTGAGGTCATTTTTAAGCTTCGCCATCAAACATCAATTGGCTGTAATTCAGCAATACATGATTTGATGTGGTCGAAAACGTATGTGCATGATTGTAGGTTGGGCCTGAAGACATCTATGGTGGAATATTCAGGATCGGTTGTAGCGCCACCTGTTGGCACCAGGAATCGTCATGTCTTCTAGTATGCATCTGTGCTCCAAACGAGATCAGTTTCTTGATCTCAAAGTTGGTGAGATAATAGGTAAGGCATTGACGATGAGTGACAGAGAAAACTGTAAGTTTGTGTCAAAGGGCGTCGCTGTCAGAGGTTGTCAAATTTCGGGGTCTCGCCATGAACATAAAAGTTGTTGTAACTTAAACATAATTGGTCAGAATGAACCCAAATTCAATACATTTAATCGGGCTTGCATTCTGAACAAGTGGATATGACAATCTTGGATGAACTCCATAGCGCCACCTTTTGGTCAGGTATACATTTTTCATCAAATTATGTGCTTTAGTTGCTGTTTGGTTTATCCAATCTTAATGAGATTGACACATTTGATTGGCAGTAGGTTCCTTGTTGACTGTGTCGCGTATCGTGGTTATTTCTTGAAAGGAATTGGCAATTTTATGTCACTCTGTATTTCTGGAAAAATATTAATTAAAAATCAAAGATTTTGTCTAAGGAAAATCAAATGACAGTTTCAGATAGCTTACAACAGGAGTAAAAAATCATACACTGTAACATATTGTGTTTGAAAAACTTGGTCACTCTAAAAATTAAAAAAATGAACTAATAACGTAAAAAGCTATGTCTTTGTCAATAAATGTCATAGACATATGGGACTTCATAAGTATATTGTTTACTGTATTTTGAAAATGTCCTGTGATTTTGATAAACCTAATCATTAGACGTGATTTTAAATGAATATTTATGTGTGATCAGACTGTGTCTCAGTCAGATCCAGCAGGACTGCTGCAGCTGAGAAGACTGCTGAAGCAGCACTGGGAGGGGAGGGGAGGGGTTGAGCTCCCGCGGGGGGAAGGTGGGGGGATGAGTGCAGTTTGGAATGCGCGCGCAGCTCTTCGGGGGAGGGGGGGTGGGGCGCGGCCGCCATCTTGGACCGGGCGCCGATCGATGCGGCCGCCATCTTGGACAGGGCATTATTTGCGTGTTAGTGCATCATTTCTACTGAGCAAGGTTTCTCCCGGACTACAATCATTCATAACTCCCAGACTCTTTACCCGATTTCCACACAGTTTGGTTTGTACAAACGGCAGAGATGTAGTTATGATACAGGATGCTGTCACACGTTAAAAATACGTACATTTATTCTGAAAGACTTTGTATTATGCTCTTTTACAAAGACATATGGTTTTTGTATAAATTGTATAAGGAAATAAGTTTGATTGTTTATTTGAATTTATTTTAAGAGGAGAGGGGTGTGTTGTTGTATTTATATATATTTATTTATTTATTTATTTAGTTGAGAGTGAGAGTGACCTCATGCAAATATCTGAGATTAATTCCAATATCTGCTCAACAAACCACTTGCTCAGAAGTTGTTGTCTGTGTTTTGAAATATGTATACACTGTTGACATCCCACTTGCATTGGTTGTCGCTGTCTTGCCTGTCTCACTCACTGTTTTTTTTTTTTGTTTGAGTCATTTTTCTTTCTTTTCTATTATTATCATAGCCTGTAATTCCTGTATATAATCGAATTGAATCAATGTATTTTACAATTAGCTGTGATGTACAATAATTGTCATTAAAACCGATAATATTCCTATTTGTTTTAATTGAAATGAGAGAAAAACATTTAATTTTATTAAAATAGAAAAATAATATTTATAGCTTATAGGCTATAAAAATAATGTTCATTAAAGCAGTATATAAATACCATGTTATAGCTATCTGTTTCTGGTTATTTTCATATAAAAGTACGTTTTTCAATGTTTATAATTATTCACAAGTATGCCGTGTTATAACTACATCTCTGACGTTCATAACAAACTAAACTGTTAGAAAATCTTTAAAGGGGGACCTATTATGAAAAACACGTGTTTTCTTGTTTTAAAGCAGCACAACGTAACTTTCAGCTTTTCTGAGTTTGGCGGCATCTTTTGGACAAAAGCGGTAGTGTTTTACCAGAAAGAACACTACGTTTCCCATGAGCACCAGCGCGTACTGCCAGAAAACTCCTGTCCCCTCGCTGCATTTGTTTTGATGAGAGGAGACTGGATGCTTTTCTGTTTCACCAAGTGAACAGACGGAACGCAAAAAAAAAGATGTTAAACTGCTGGAAAGGAACTGGAATTTACCGGGATACCTTAAACAAGGAAGCCAGGGAGCAGTATATGGAGAAAATAATGATTATTAACGGTCTGGATCCATATGAAATCTCTACTGAAGAGCCATATGTTTCAATACATTTGTATAATACAACATACAGTACATGTTTTGTATCCCTCTTAGGCTACTTCTCTTTTCTTTTTTTTTTGACCGCTGTATTATGCTGAAGAGGCTCCTCGTGAGATTATTTTTTTCCTCTGCAGCTACAAATAAGAGTTAATATTTTTTCCTCAACAAACTAGTTTTATCTGAAGATTGGGGTTAATTGCACCGCAGAGAGCTGGCCAGCAACTGCGTTTAGCTGGAGAAGTGGGAAATAAAACCCGTGTTTTGATCCGACGCCCGTCTGTGTGAGTGTTTGTGGTTTAAGGCTGTTTATGGTTCTGCGTTAAATCGACGCAGAGCCTACGGCGTAGGGTACGCGGCGACACGCACCGTACGTTGCGCGTCGCCACGTACCCTACGCCGTAGGTGTGCGTCGATTTAACGCAGAACCATAATTCAGGCTTTACTGTGTGTTTGGTCGTTACAGCCGCGATCCAAAGCGAGCCGACGACTCTTTCACTCTTTTACTCCGTTATATCAGATACTTGGCCTGCGTGGTTCTGCCTCCGAGCAGGAAACCGTTGAAAAGTTAAACATTTAGGATCTTTTCCCTGGTCTGTTATATGTGGAGCTGCTGCTGCTGCTGCTGCAGCAACGGGTTACCAGCTTCTGCGGAGCTCTGCGCTCCAAGCCCCGCCCATTTTCGTCTCGACTGCGAATCGGGAAGGAGGGGGAAGTGACGTATGTGCCGTAAAGCAGTCAAAGCCTAAAATTTGTAGTTTTTTAGTGTGGCAGGGTTCCTACCATGCTCCTCAAAGTTACATAGTGCCAGTGAAGGTGATACAGAACCCCCCAGATCATGACAGAGGTGTCATTAAACCTGTTGGAAGTTGATGTACCATCACAATGACTCTGGAAATATGATATTAAGGTGGAAAAGTTACGTAGTGTCGCTTTAACATATTTAAAGTGGTCTCCCCTCAGCCTGCCAACACAGAAAAGATGAAATCCCATTAGAATCTGCAAGATCTGCTCGCCCCCACCCTTACAGAGTCCCCCAGTGTCACGTGGTTTCTGTGAGCCGTTAAGATTGGTGCATTTTCTTTACGTCACCAAAATGCACACCACCCCTCGGTCAGAGCGATGGATAAAACAGAGTGGCGACAACTTTTGTTCTCGCCGCCAGAGCGGTCACGTGGTTCATGGAGGCCCCGCGAGTTCCAAAACAAAGCAGCGCTGTCATGTTAGTCTATGGGACAGACAGCAGTGAGCTCGTTTTTGACCGGTAAATATTAAAATAAACCGTACACAAGTATTATTATTATTATTAAGTATGTTTTATCCATCGCTCTGCCCTCGGTCTCCTCCGCTGCTGAAACCACGCCCACCACCAGCTCTGCCGCTCGAGCTGCAGCCATTATTACAAGCAGGGGCTGTTTCCACAGCGAGGGAGAGTTAAAATGAGGTTTTGCCTCGACAAGGCGGTGCCGAGAGGGAGAGAGAAAAAAAAGGCGCTGGAGGAAGACACGGCCAAATGTCAAAAATTGGTTGATTTATTCAGCCCCCTCCACAGCAAAGATGCGTCCGCACGTAAGTTGCAGTTCACTTTCAGGCTACACAGTGTAAATATGCAGCCTATAAACCCTGGCCGTTAAATAAAAATAAGGATTGAGATTTTAAAATTATTGATTTATAAGACACTTTATTATAATCAGTACTCGAGTTGAGGGGGGATGAGGGGGATTTCCCCCCTGAAATAAAAACGGTCCAAATCATCCCCCCTGTAAAACTGCCATCCCTCCTTTCCATCCCTTATGTCATTTCATCAATGAATGTGGTTTTACTGCTATTTCAACATTTAGAGTCATCACCAGAAAAATAACACCAGAAAAATAACTTATTTGACAATTTTCACCTGTTTCAAGTAAATGTTCACTTGAAATAAGTAGAAAAATCTGCCAATGGGACAAGATTTATCTTCTCATTACAAGCAAAAAAATCTGGTTCCACATGCAGATTTTTCTACTTATTACAAGTGAAAATCTACTTGAAACAGGTGAAAATTGTTGTTTTTTCCAGTGATGAGTCTTGTTTTAAGTGTAATGAGATTTTTTTACTAAAATTAGACATTTTAACTAGAAATAAGACAAATATTCTTGTTAAGATTTAGAGTTTTTGCAGTGATCCATTTTACTTATCCTGTGAAGGACAGAGTCATATTGATAAGTTCAGAAAAGTGTTTTTTATTGTTGTGTTTTGATGTATTTGATGTAAGCCCAGTAGATATTTAAAGCTTACAGAAGGCTGCATTTAACTGCTGCTATGTCATTCCTGCAGTATTTCTGCAGGTGTTCTGGTCACTGCTATTATTTGTAATATATTATATTATTTGTAATCAGCACAATTATCTGTCCCCATATGATAAAATCCACCATCCCCCCTGATTTCTTTTTTTTTTACAACTCGAGTACTGATTTTAATTATTTACTGATTTTGAAATTATTTATTTGGGCAACAAATGGGATAGCCTATAATCATTCAATTAGTATGTATATGAATACAAGGCCAAATCAAGTGAGACAAAGGCTACACTATCTTCCTGTATGAACTATACGTGTATGAAAAAACACTGTAAGCATATTGGCTGTTCACAGGTGGTGATGGTGATGACACCAGTCCTGCTGTTGCTTCAGGTATTAACGTTTTACTACCTCCCTTCACTGAGCCAGGCCTGGTGAAAAATTTGATATTTAATGGTTTGCATTAATGGGCGGGACCTAATGGCTCAACAGCGCCCCCTAGAAAACTTTGTGCCTCAAGCCCCACAATACGGTTTGACGTACATGCACCAAAATCGGTACACACCTGTATCATGTCACAACTTAAAGAAAAGTCTCTTGGCGCCATGGCCGAAACCGAACAGGAAGTCGGCCATTTTGAACATTTTGAATTAATCGTGTAATTTTGGCGCAATTTATGCCATTTCTTCGGTCATTAATACGGCCCGAACGTAACGTGCACCCAGGTGTGTTATACATCAAAACGTGCGTCTCCATCCTCCGACGCCACGCATTACTTTTCTCTTTCAAAAGCGTTACCGTGGCGATGCTAGACGGCAAAAAGCGCGCCCACCCTTCATCTGATTGGTTCAGACAGAAAAAACTTTGCGCCTCAAGCCCCATAATACGGTTTGACGTACATGAACAAAAATCGGTACACACCTGTATCATGTCGCAACTTAAAGAAAAGCCAGGCCTGTCGATACATTTGATATTTCATGGTTTGCATTAATGGGCATGGCCTAACGGCTCAACAGCGCCCACTAGAATACTTTTCTCTGCCATAACTTTTGAAAGGTTTGACATAAAGAGTCGTGGGTGGTGTCATCGGACTCGGTATTGAGTCGTTGACCATAATTGGCGAAAATTAGCCCCGCCCCTTCTTCTGATTGGTTGTCCCGATTTTCTGCTATAACTTTTGAATGGTTTGACATAGAGAGTCGTGGGTGGTGTCATCAGATTCTGTATGGAGTCCTTGACCTTCATTGGCCTGAATTAGCCCTGCCCCTTCTTTTGATTGGTTGTCCCTTTTTTCTGCTATAACTTTTGAATGGTTTGACATAGGAAGTTGTGGGTGTTGTCATTTCTGATATGCTTATGGGGGCGGTGGCCGTGAGTGCGAGGGCCCGTTCATCGCTGCTTGCAGCTTTAATTATTATTATTATTATTCTCGCCGTAAATAAATTGCCTTTTTGGAGGCCTTAAAATGCTCCAAAACTCACCAAATTTTGCACACGCTTCCAGAGTCGCGTAAAATTACGTATTTTATGGGCGACAGGCATGGGTCAAAAAGGATTAGGCTCTATAGCGCCACCTATTTTATGTTTTTGAAGAGCCCCATAATATGGTTTGACTTACAGCAATGTCCTTTATGTGTCTATTATATCTGACAAAGCCCTACAAAAAAGTCTCTTGGACCCATGCTCTAAGTTACACAGGAAGTCCGTCATTTTGAACAGAAAATGTCATTTTTCATGAATTATGGTCATTTCCAGGCCTCGTACTTTAACGAACTCCTCCTAGAGATTTTATCGAATTGGCTCACAACTTGGTTTGTACAATCTAGACACATGGCCGACGCTAAATTGCGAAGCTTTTAAGTTTCTGCCAGAGGGCTTGACCGTAGTGATCCACCGAAGTTTGAGGTCATTTTTAAGCCTCGCCATCAAACATCAATTGGCTGTAATTCAGCAATACATGATTTGATGTTGTTGAAAACGTATGTGCATGATTGTAGGCTGAGCCTGAAGACATCTATGGTGGAATATTCAGGATCGGTTGTAGCGCCACCTGTTGGCACCAGGAATTGTCATGTCTTGTAGTATGCATCTGTGCTCCAAGCGAGATGAGTGTATTGATCTCAAAGTTGGTCAGATAATAGGTAAGACATTGACGATGAGTGACAGAGAAAACTGTACGTTCTTATCAAAGGGCGTCGCTGTCAGAGGTTGTCAAATTTCGGTGTGTCGCCATGAACATAAAAGTTGTTTTAACTTTCAAATATTTGGTCCAAATTGACCCAAAATCCGTACATTTAATCAGGCTTCCATTCTAAACAAGTGGATATGACAATCTTGGATGAACTCACTCACTTTTTTCAAAATATGAACTAATCTCCAAATAAATTATAATTTTGTCATGCAATGTCCAATCAACTTCCAACTTTGCAAATATGTTATTTATTGTGATATAAAAACAATGTCGATTTGAGCAGTTTAGATCAAACAGGCGATTTGTAATGATTTTTTCTGGTTTGAATTGAAAGCTGAGTTTTCATCCCTGTGAGAAGTGCAGCTCTCACACTGGAGAGGGAGGCGGGGCTGAGTTTTCCCTGTAGCGTCGGCTCTGACTTTTTTTCTAAGTTAGAGAGTCGGGCCAGGCCAATCAGAGGCCACTTAGGCCAGCAGCTTGTGAGTAGGGCAAGATGATTGGTTTGTTCCGATTAACACCCGCCCCAACAGCCCGTATCAACCAAACACAGCGTGGAGGAAGGAGTGTGCGTCTGTGCGTGTGTGCGTGTGTGTATGTGTTTAGCAGAAAGGAGACGCGCTCGACATGAAGCTGAGCTCGTTCCAAAGATAAAGTAAGTTAACTTGAAATTAAAATAAGGATTTAGATTTTAAAGTGACTGATTTACAAGACACTTCATTATAATTATTATTTACTGATTTTGAAAGTTATTCTTGCAACAAATGGGATATATAATCAGTAGGACTACTCGAGTTGAGGGGGGGTGAGGGGGGATGGCCTCCCCCCTGAAATAAAAACGGTCCAAATCATCCCCCCTGAAATAAAAACGGTCCAAATCATCCCCCCAGTAAAACTGTCATCCCCTCTTTCCATCCCTTATGTCATTTCATCAATGAATGTGGTTTTACTGCTATTTCAACAGTCCGGACGCCGTCCTCCGCGGACCCAGGCACTTCCATTTTAACCAGCGCAGCGTTACTTTATGGCATTTGTTCAGCAGACCTTACAGACCAATTGCATACGAGTTAAGCCATCCCACGTGATGCTGCTCAGCCAATCAGATCTGTGTAAACAGCGTGACTGGGTCAATGACGTGACGCCTATATTTTCTGAAAAAAACTTTTTTTTTTCGATTCAAAAAAGGTTTAAATGGATATAAAAATATCATATATATGAACTACCTGTCCCACATATGGACTCACTTGAATTTTACAAAATATACTAGTTACTTGGGATTTTGTTGTTGTTTTAAGCGTCAAAATGTCATGTGGTGCGACCGTCCGACCAGGACTCTGGTTTTGAAAACTTTTTTTGAGATCACTAATGTATTTAAATCAATCTTCTGCTCAATCTGGCATGGCATCTGGCGCGACCATTAAAAAAACAACCATTTTTGTAAAATACTGAAAACTTGTACAAAAAAAAGATTAATTTATTTTAATATGAATCATGGTTGTACCACATTACCCTTTTTAAGGCTAGTGCCAATTCATCTTGACAAAAAACTAAATTAGAATTTTTTTATATGAATTTATGTGTACACAATATTCTTAATGTTTGAACTACTGCAATAGATTTTTTATTTATTTATTATGATGTATTATGATGTTCTGGACCTCCGCTTAAGTACATTTTCTCTGACTGGACCTAAAGTTTTAGTTGAATACCCCTGATTTAGAGTCATCACCAGAAAAATAACACCAGAAAAATAACTTATTTGACAATTTTCACCTGATTCAAGTAAATTTTAACTTGAAATAAGTAAAAAAAAATCTGCCAGTGGGACAAGATTTATCTTCTCATTATTAGCAAAAAAAATGTTGTGGGATAATACCAGATTCAAGTGACAAAGAAAAAATACACATTAAAGGAACAATAATTGATCAATAATTGATCAACTTTTTTGATCAGATAGGCTGTAATATCATCATGGCCAGCAGAAGAAGTTTTAAGGTTCTTAATATCAAGTACCTCCAAAGGCTTTATTGGTTCAAAATGATTTAAAGAGGGATAACCTTGATTTATAGAGCTTGTTTTTCCTTATAGCGAATTTCCTAAGTTCTATATGGTTTGTTAAGGTTTTCAGAGCTTCTTTTATCTTTATAAATAAGATAAAGGTTGTGTTTAGAATTGCACTGTGTGGCACGAAGCTTTCATCCATCCAGTGTGCTGTTAAACTTAAAAGTAAAAACGTTTTACTACCTCCTCGAAACACTGACTTTGCAAGTATTGCAAGTTGCAGTCGCATGTGCTGGCTGAGGTAATGTGACAAAATTCTATATCGCAGATCCTTTAGCTCGCCCCATTTTGAAAAGTGTAGACTTCCGCATGGCGTGCTGACATTACGTGACTAGCGTGTGACAACACTCACAGAGCACACATAGAATTAGAATTGAATAGATCTGCTCCTATGGATTGGCCCATTGTTACCGATACCCGATCTAGAGTTGTTTTTAATATCGATCCCGAAACAAAAATACAAATATCGGATCGGTGCATCCCTAATAGTGATGTTTATTTTTCCATATGAAATTAAAATGTATTCTATTCATTTCTTTTATAATCTTTGGTGGGATTACAAGAGAGTATGCTGGATAGATTAACCTGGATAATGATTCAATTTTGGTTAACAATTTTTTTCAGAGGTTTTCAGAGCTTCTTTTATCTTCCTTTATCGGTACACACCTGTATCATGTAACAACTTAAAGAAAAGTCTCTTGGCGCCATGGCCGAAACCCAACAGGAAGTCGGCCATTTTGAACATTTTGAATTAATCGTGTAATTTTGGCGCAATTTATGCCATTTCTTCGGTCATTAATGCGGCCCGAACCGTAACGTGCACCCAGGTGTGTTATACATCAAAACGTGCGTCTCCATCCTCCGACACCACGCATTACTTTTCTCTTTCAAAAGTGTTACCGTGGCGACGCTAGACGGCAAAAAGCGCGCCCACCCTTCATCTGATTGGTTCAGACAGAAAAAACTTTGCGCCTCAAGCCCCATAATACGGTTTGACGTACATGAACGAAAATCGGTACACACCTGTATCATGTCGCAACTTAAAGAAAAGCCAGGCCTGTCGATACATTTGATATTTCATGGTTTGCATTAATGGGCGTGGCCTAACGGCTCAACAGCGCCCACTAGAATACTTTTCTCTGCCATAACTTTTGAAAGGTTTGACATAAAGAGTCGTGGGTGGTGTCATCGGACTTGGTATTGAGTCCTTGACCATAATTGGCGAAAATGAGCCCCGGCCCTTCTTCTGATTGGTTGTCCCGATTTTCTGCTATAACTTTTGAATGGTTTGACATAGAGAGTCGTGGGTGGTGTCATCAGATTCTGTATGGAGTCCTTGACCTTCATTGGCCTCAATTAGCCCCGCCCCTTCTTCTGATTGGTTGTCCCTTTTTTCTGCTATAACTTTTGAATGGTTTGACATAGGAAGTCGTGGGTGGTGTCATTTCTGATATGCTTATGGGGGGCGGTGGCCGTGAGTGCGAGGGCCCGTTCATCGCTGCTTGCAGCTTTAATTTCCTATTATAATCTCTCCTTGCTGCTGTTTTACCCAAAAAGCTCCAAAGATAGACTACCGGTAACTACACTGGACTAAAGAACAGACAGACAAGGTTAAGTGTTAGGTGAACACTAAAACAGGAGAATATTGCGAATATGAGGAATTGAACTAATTTAACAATAAAGAGCTTAATAAATGCTGTATTAAATAAATCTTGCATTAATGTCAGTGTTTGCAGGAGTGTAGGGTACCAGAATCCCTTATATGGGCTGTCCGGTCTCTGTACAGCCATGTCAAATGTTGGTACGTATTGTGTGCAGTAAGTTACATTTGTTTCCGATGAGGGTTGGACTCGGTCAAGGCTGCCCTTTCTCACCAATTCTGTTCTTTACATTTATGGACAGAATTTCTAAGTCCAGCTGAGGGGTGGAGGGGCTCTGGTTTGGTAGTATCAGAATTGGTTCTCTGCTTTTTGCAGATGATGTGATTCCGTTGGCTTCATCAGGTCAGGACAAGGGTTTAGTTTAGCCCTCTCCAGATCAGGGACTGGATTCTGCCCCAAGTGGAGGAGTTCAAGTATCTGGATTTTGTTGGTGAGTGAGGGAAGAATGGGAAGGGAGATTGACAGGCGGATTAGTACGGCCTCCGCTGTGAAGCAGGTGTCCAGGCTCTCCCTTGGGCGTAGGGTGAGAAGCTCGGTCGTCCGGGAGGGGCTCAGAGCAGAGCTGCTGCTCCTCTGCATCCAGAGGGGAAGATGAGGTGAAGATGCCTCCTGGATGCCTACCCAGTGAGGTTTTTCCAGGTATGCTCCATTGGGAGGAAATCTAGGGTTAGGGTTAGACCCAAGACTAATGAGCAAGACGAAGTGGCCGCAGAGAGGGAATCCAGGTTTCCCTGCTTAGCCTGCTGCCTCCACCACTGGATTCATGTTGGACAAACCTTTACTTTTTTTTATTATCATTATTATTATTATTATTACGTTTATTGAACAGGGACAAATGTATCAAACATTATTTCATAAAAAAATACAAAACAGATGTCATACATACAGGTTTCTATCCATCCATCCATCCATCCATCTTCTCCCGCTTTATCCGTTCCCGGGTCGCGGGGGCAGCAGCCTCAGCAGGGATGGCCAGACTTCCTTCACCCCAGACACTTCCTCCAGCTCTTCCGGGGGGAGTCCGAGGCGTTCCCAGGCCAGCCGAGAGACATAGTCTCTCCAGCGTGTCCTGGGTCTTCCCCGGGGTCTCCTCCCGGTGGGACATGCCTGGAACACCTCCCTAGGGAGGAGGGACATGCCTGGAACACCTCCCTAGGGAGGATCCAGGAGGATCCGGTACAGATGCCCAAGCCACCTCAGCTGACTCCTCTCAATGTGAAGGAGCAGCGACTCCGAGCTCCTCCCGGGTGACCGAACTCCTCACCCTATCTCTAAGGGAGCGTCCAGCCACCCTGCGGAGGAAACCCATCTCGGCCGCTTGTATCCGCGATCTTGTCCTTTCGGTCACTACCCAAAGTTCATGACCATAGGTGAGGGTAGGTGTGTAGATTGACCGGTAAATCAAGAGCTTCGCCTTTCGACTCAGCTCCCTCTTTACCACGACGGTCCGGTACATCGACCTCATAACTGCGGACGCTGCACCAATCCGTCTTTCAATCTCCCACTCCATTGTTCCCTCACTCGTGAACAAGATCCCGAGATACTTGAACTCCTCCACCTGAGGCAGGACTTCTCCACCCACCCGGAGAAGGCACGCCACCCTTTTCTGATGGAGAACCATGGCCTCGGTTTTGGAGGTGCTGATTCTCATCCCTGCCGCATCACACTCGGCCGCAAACCGCCCCAGCACATGCTGAAGATCCCGGTCCAATGAAGCCAACAGGACAACATCATCTGCAAAAAGCAGAGATGAAATCCTGAGGTTCCCAAACCGGATCCCCTCCGGCCCCTGGCTGCGCCTAGAAATCCTGTCCATAAAAATTATGAACAGAACCGGTGACAAAGGGCAGCCCTGCCAGAGTCCAACATGCACCGGGAACAAGTCTGACTTACTGTCGGCAATGAGAACCAAACTCCTGCTCCGATCATACAGAGAAATAATAGAGGGCCCCGGACTCCATATTCACTGAGCGCCCCCCACAGAATGGCACGAGGGACACGGTCAAATGCCTTCTCCAGATCCACAAAGCACGTGTAGACTGGTTGGGCAAATTCCCATGAACCCTCGAGCACCCTGCGGAGGGTATAGAGCTGGTCCAGTGTTCCACGACCGGGACGAAAACCGCATTGTTCCTCCTGAATACAGGTTTCTAGCCAGAGCTAATTTGCAACCCCTGTCCCTGGTTAGGCCTTTACTTAAAATTTGAAAGCAGAGTTAAAACAGTACAAAACCATTAAAATACAAAGCATGCAAAACAGAATAAACAGAATAAAGACATTACAAAGACAAGAAGCAAAAACACAAACCAGATAAGGACAGAAAACTAAAATAATACAGTGGTACAGTATGTTAAAGTCAATGTTCACAAGCTTGTTTCAGTTTCAGCTATTGTTTTACTTGTGTGCTAAAAACCTTGATGTCTGTCAATATTTTGATTTCAGGTGGCAGTGTATTCCATAATTTGGTACCTTTTACCGAGATGGATGACTGTCCAAATGTTGTTCTGCGTTTTGCTATCCTACAATTACTACTTGCAGCAGCACCAAGATGTTGCACCTTGTGCTAAGCCTGGTCTTGATGAGGGTCATTTGTTTCACAAAAATGTAATTGTTGAAAACCATTTTGGTCTTGTCCTGGTCTGGATATAAAGTTTGAGTCATTAACCTTCAACGCTAATGCTAACCTTTAACCTAGTCATTTACATAAACGCAAAGCAAACTTCAAAAACATTTGTTGATTTCTGATTTCTGTCACACCCTCTCACGTGAATATTAGGAGTCTGTTCACAGTGATGAACAGTTGATATCTAAACTAATTAAACTAGAAGACAAATATAAAAAAGGGGATTTAATTAAATTGAAATTAACTTAAAAAGAAAACTGCACTCTGGCAGATGTTCTGTTTCAAAAATGCTAATGTTTAATCTATATATGCTCATTTATTTTTAGACTTCCTTGCAGAGGAAACTTGCTCACAAAGCACAGGTGACTGGAAGCATGGTTACTAATGTAACATGTCATTAGGTGAGCTGTAGAAATGTTAGAAGCAGATGGTTTTCCTCTGAACAGGCCAGCTGGCTTTCTTCCTTTTTTATTCATTTAAATATCATATGATGATCCTTTGGAACCTTGAAAAGGAGTTACCGTAAGTCGAGAGCTATTTTCAGGTGTTTCAATAGAGTATATGCCTTTTCCTTTCATGTTTTTCTATTATTGGACAAATTTTCTACTTCTGAAAACCTGTAATCAAGTAAGAGAAAGTTTCACTTCTTTTATTTCCTGGGCTTTATATATAAAGAAACACTAATGAGCCATGTCTTAAAACTAAACACATTCTCAGATAAACAACACATCACAAGTTACATCATGTCATTATTTATTTAAAGAAGAATAAGCAGTATATGAAATGATCATTCGCTTGTAGAACCACCTTCTGCACCTAAAACTTGAAGCAATCCTTTTCTGCACGACGTCATCAGTGTCACATTGTGGAGACGTTTTTGGTCCACTCTTCTTTGCAACATAGAGGTCTAGGAACATTGTTCTCATGCAGTGCAAAATTGTGCGTTATGACCAAACACCCACCCCCCCCTTTGGTCAGTGCATTGTTCAAGGGCTTTTATGGTGCGGTTAGCAATGCTTTTCAAACATAAACCATGGTGCCATTTTTTTATGATTTTTTTGTGAGGGAGAATAGATTTTCTTCTGGCAGGGTTTTCCAAAGACAAATATTGTCATTACCATGAAATAAGATTAAACAATACATGCCATGATTCCAGTGGGCAGGGGAAACGTTACTGCTTGTATATTATTGTTATCTATATATGAATATATATATATATAAATATATAAACAGTATATTTAAAAAAAAATTGCTAAGGTCATTACTGATATCTTTTCTTCCGCCAAAATATATTTTTTATCAACGAGATTATACATGCTGGGGATCAGTTAGTCATGTATGTATGCACATTTCTATTTATTCATCACCCCAGTACTTTGTCTTCCCTTTCATAGCTTATCAATTAATGACACAGTGAACTATGTCCTGCACTGTTGTTCATCAGGTTACAATTTCCTGATTTTAAGACATGGTGAGGATAAAATGATTGCTTTGTTTCCTGATGAGTAAAATCGTAGTAAAATGTGAAAAAGTTGGAACTTTCCTTTTCACATGATTGAAAGTTCTGTGAATCTGGGGCACAGAAACTTCAGCGGTATGACATCAGCAGACTTAAGTTAAATACACACACACAAACATATCCAGGGGGCATCCACCCTTCAAGTTTAATCTTCTTGGTGAATGGAATTAATCTAATTATGTCCCAGTACATTTGTGTTTTTAACCATATCACAGGGATGCCTGATTTAACTACCCTGAGATATCACACAGGATTAGCAGATGCTGCAAAGACCTCTGCGACCTCGCAAGTCCCACAGTCATGATCCCTGTGACTGTGCAGCGGCCAACCGAGGCACAGTAATAATGTCATCATTGTTTTTCCCTGTTTAGCCTGTGAGTAATGCTCCGGCCAGCGCATGGAGGAAGGGCCGCGAGGGTTCATTAACTCTGCTGAAGCCCGATGAGCTGGAAAACTCCTAACCTTCAACGTTGCTGCCCAGGAAGAACTCCAGAGAAAACTAACATTTCACCTATCGCGAGAAAGAGGACGTGTTGATCCAAAACCTTTACTTACCTTTCTGACAAGATGTAGAAATATTTACCAAAAGGGGTGCTATGATTAATGTAGCAACATTTCCATGAAGCCACATGTTTGGATATCCACCCTATTCTGCTCAGAGTTGGGTGGGGGTCAGGGTGGGGGTACAGGGTGGGGGTCAGGGTGGGGGTCAGGGTGGGGGTCAGGGTGGGGGACAGGGTGGGGGGACAGGGTGCCAGCCAGCACAGGGCAAGCGTGTACACTCACACTCACTTTTATGATCTTAATACCAATTTAGAACCTAACATGGATGGTTTTGGATCGGAAGAGGAGTTTAGAGTTTATAATCTCTATCTGTACCATTTTTATCTAATATAAAGTTAATTTACTGGTTTCAACTGAGCTGCACTTGCCTCTACTCTTGTCAGAAGCTGAAGTGAATCGGACGAGCACTCGATCTGTTGTCGTCAGGTGACAGTGACGTGGCGTTGCAGAGCTGTACGTCCCAACGCCGCGCTAACCACGGTGGTGATGGGTTTAGGCAACCTGATCTCACAAAAATCCGTGAAATGCCCACGACCTCTCGGAACGGAAAGTGGTAAATTCCGTGTGAGCACCACGGATATTGTACCTATGCGAAGTCAATTTCGATCCGTTGTCGTGATATATTATTACATTATTATTAAAGGAGCATGAGGCTCCTTTTAAGAAATGAGACTCTCTAGCGCCACCCTTCACCACGACGGCTGTCGGGGGTACTGCAGCCAACAGCGAAGCCGGCACGGGAGAACGGGGAGAACGCACATGCAGCGTCATGTGACGTCACATCCGCAGCCCAGCGCGGGAAATTCGGAGGCCGAATTGCAGCACATTTTGCAGCACACAGCCTGTTCAAGGCAACGGAGAGATACACTAGAGGAATCATTCTTTTTGGTTTGGAACGCTTCATCTGACATTATTACTAGAAAACTTAAAATGTATACGGATTTTTTTCATAAATCCTGCCTCAATCCTGCCTCATGCTCCTTTAAGTATATATTATTCTTTATTATAGTGGTTAAGTTATGAGTTTTTGACGTGCAAGTTACTGTTTGTTACTGTCAGTTTGTTAAAGCATGTTTTTAACTCTGTTTTAACAGTGTTTTAATTGTGTTTTGATGATTGTTAACAGTATTTTGACGGGAAGTATTTAACTGTGTTTTCTAGCATTTAACGTAAATTCGAGTATTTAACCATGTTGTTTGCTGTCGCCACGACGACGGAGGTGGCGTAAGTGATGTGAAATTATTGTTTTTAGCCAAAATCACAAGCGTTTCCTACTTCTAACCAATCATAAGTGGTGCAATAACCTAACCAGACCTTAACCTGAGCGTCGTCCAGCCACAAAATATCATTTTTAATTGCTTTTGAACCAGGAAGTGGAGACAGGCGATATTTAAATTAATTGTTTTAACCATTCTCCCATTTCGTCACCACAGGGAATTCCCTGGGCATCCAGTAACGTACAGTAACTTGCGCGTCAAAAAGACTCAAAACTTAGCCACTATAATAAAGAATATATAAATATAATCCGTGTATATAGCACGACAACGGACCCCAATTGACTTCACATAGGTACAATATCCGTGGTGCTCACACAGAATTTACCACTTTCCGTGCTGGTACCACGGAAAATAGTGGTGAGAGGTCGTGGGCATTTCACAGATTTTTGTAAGATCAGGTTGGGTTTAGGGTTCACTTGAAGACCAGCAGACCAGCACCTGACCTGACTGGACAGGTACAGGTCATGAATACGGACGTTTCAAAAGAGTCGGCTTGATGTCCAGTAAGCTCGATATTAATATCAGGCACATAATTACAATCGGGCTAAACAGCTTTAAACAGCTGGGGCTAAAAGGTAACACTGGTAAAAGAGGACCAAGTGTGATGAAGAGCTTTTTTTAACAAAAGGAGGAATCACATGTGATCTGGTGCCGAGCAAAGCATTTGTGAATGTAACTGTGTTGCGGTACTTAAGGTTTCCTAAAGTGATAACTTGTCCTTGTCCTTCCTTATGTCAGTTGTTTATGAATGTCAGTTCTTGACTGAGCTCCATGTGAGGGACTTGAGATCAGGCGTACCCCCTTGTTCTTTATGTCCCCACGATTCCTTGAATTTGCTTATTGATCAGTGATGAGTTAGGTGAAACGGTTTCAAAACCAAAGCAAGAGCAAAGACGAGATGGGAGGAAAAATACATTACAAAAAAAGCTGACATGGAAAAGAATAAGAAAAAGGGGAAAATAAACATAAATGTATGCAGTGATCATCAGGTCATAGCAACCCACAGCGGAGCGCTTCAACGACCCCCCTCCCCCATCCCATTGACGCGATGACGCTTTTACCACATTTAGCCCACACTGAATGAATGTCAAAATAATCATTTGAGTTGAGTTGCTTGAAATTTGACATTTGAAATGGTACATCAGAAAAATAAGGGCTACAGAGCCTTTACGAGCCAGATCTTTCACTGTCATTGGACTTTGAAACAGATTGACAATACTGACAGGTCCAGACAGCACTGATGCAAACTTTTCATCAGTGCTGTCTGGAGAGGATCCACAGCTGGAGGAAGAGCCTCACTGGAGTCCTATTAAATAACCACATTCAAAAGTCAGCCAAGTGGTCCTGGCAACCCTTTTATATGTATGCAATGCCAGGTTTAACATGCAACTCTGCAGGAAAATAGCAATCTAACAAATACCATAATGCTCCAGGAGCTTTGCTGTCTGGGCACCTAAATATATAAAGATGGAATGTTTGTCTGTGTTTCTTTTTCAAAAACGGAATAATAGATTTACACTCTGCAGACTTTGGTGACGTATGGTGGTGTGAAGACGTCTGGAGTGGGAATTGATAGCATGATATTCAATCAAACCCCCATATGCCCTATTCTTCCCAAAGATTTTGGAGTGCCAACCCCACTGGCGCTTCAGTCAACCCTTGGATTGAGTTTGTTCTGCAGGCAGAGCTGCTGCAGCCACTGAGAGGCAGTGTTGCTCCAGTGATGATCCTGCAGCACCGGAGCAGGCAGAGCACCACGGGGAGAGGCCTCGTGTCCTACATGGGTGATTACAACATGTTAACATGCATTAAAACTAAGCTGTCAACTTCAGCACATCATTAATTTGGCAGCGCTGCATACAGTTGATACAAAGGCTCCGCGTTGTTCCAGTTTACTGTACACTCCTCCGAACGTGAACTCGCAGTTGCTCTCTTTTATCCCTCTCTTGCCAGCCTAATTCTGTCTCGTCTTTCTCACATCACTTCTGACTGTAAAATAGACAAGGCCTTGTGGCATGTGTCAGTACCAATCCAAACTGTTTCTGTATGGCAAACCGAGTCATCCTGTACACGCTGCCTGCTCCCACTTGGCCCCGCCAAGATGCAGGAAGCAATGATCCGATATTTTATAATTCGTGAGGAATTGTGATGTTTCTGACTCATCTGAGTAGCACTTTAGCCTTGAGCCCTGAGTGACACTCGCACTGAAAAGCAGCCCAAAAAAAAGAAAGATGCCTTGATGTGGAGGACTAATGTCAGGAGGTTGAAAGCCAGACTGGAGTTGATGAATTAAGAGTGGCAAGTAACACATTTACTCTTAACTGCTGCCTTTGTGTAAGGCTGAATATTTTCAGTTTTGTTTTACATAACCTCATCAAACCTTTAGAGAAAAATGTCCTTGGCTTTCATTTTGACTAAACAAACAGCGGAAACTGAAAACATCTTTATTGTACTACATAATGCATCATGGGAGTTTTACTTTGTATGAAAGTATAAATGGGGTTTCCTGGAAGCAAATCAAATGACCTTTGTGACTGGCTGGAAGGATGATTTCTCTTATACAAAGTTACAACTGCATTTGCATGTTCCTGTGCATACGTGCTTGTCCAATCTACATACGCTTATACGAAGTGTCACAATTTCCTTTTGGCATCAGCACCGTTTCATGTGACTCTGATGTCAACAGAAAAGTTAAAGGCTGAAATGAGCCAGAATGTACGATGCTTGTTTTCCTGGGGTGACACAGCCGTTCAGGAACGCTTACAAACAATGCTGCACCTCTGTTTAGTTGGAGTTCACAGATTTGTCATGCAATGCCCGCAGGAATACAGTGCATTTTCTGCTCCGCCGCCACATCTCTTTCTGCTCCACTGGCACCCTCTTGCCCATTTGTTGGGGCAATTCACAATCTCATGAGATTTACTGAGTCTGATTCCAAGATGCACACTGATTCACTGCTTCCCTTCCCTCATTACCGGTTTACGATCCTTGAGCCGCGCCGCCTAATATTTATTGTTCCTTTTTTCTAGGCTTCCCGTTGAATTTACAGGTTGTTTGCGTATATGAAAATATACTTCCAGCATATGGTGCTGCATGCTCTGCTGGTTGACAAATTTTGTGCAAAATTGCAGAAGATTAAACCGAGGAGGTGCACGTCAGGATGCCGTCTCTGGTCTCTGGTACACTTCCGTCACATCATCAGCCGCTGTGTGGCTTCTAGGAGAGGAGAAGGTTGGAAGCCCTTCCTTGTCAAAGTCTCTCTTTGGGAACAACAACAAAAAAGAAATCTGACAGAGAACGTGAGAAAATGAGAAGGAATTACAACAAGGTACCCATGCAAGGCAACAAGACCTGGAAATGATGAAAAAGAAGCCCACTTTAGAACAGAGAGCCCCAAAAGTCTTATAAGTCGCCCCTTTTTATCAAAGCCAATCCAGGAGGCAAAGATACCTGCTTCCCAGTCATTTCATGCCTTCATGCATCTTTTTTTTTTATCTCTGCAGGGAGGTGAAGTTTGAAACTAGATAAATAGCTTACCCCATTTACCACCAAGCTCAGCATCTGACTCGCTCCGAATTCCTCCTAATATTTGCTCAGTGTAGCTGGGTACCGTTTCATCTGGAAATTTTTGTGTTTGCTTATTTGGAAAAAAAGGGGTGTGCAATGGCTACTAAAAATAGCTCAATTGACCCACTTTTTCAGCAGAATTCACTGGCATTGTTAAAAAGGATTTATCACGTCACACGAAACCTTCAAAGACGCATACAGTTCTTACAGATCTTTTCTGTGTAATCTTGAGGTCATGACATCACCCTCGGCATCATAGCTTAATTTTCTTATTTATTTACTAAGTCACTCACAAGTGCACAGCGGGGGCAGCGCCTGGTTTCAGTATGATTCCTATGAAGGCTATGAATCTGTTTGTGTGTGTGTGGGGGGGAGGAGAAGGTTCTTGTTAAGACTAACTGCTTCCAGACTGTAACTGTGGAAACCCCGAAGGTCTGCTCTGATAGACATGTTAGTGTTGCACACACGAAGTGGGACACCTTTACACGCCTGCTAATTCCACCTCTTAATGAACTTCTCCAGCTGTCAGAACTGTAATATACTGTATATTCACGCAGTCATGGTGGTCAAACCAGTGAAGACCGGGTGGTGTATGGTTTCTGAATCCTTGGAGAGGAAAATAACCAGACATCAGTAGGAATCCCCACATGTCTGCAATCATGATTGTTGCAGAACTCCTTTCTTCTGGCCTTAATGTTTCATGAGTTTGTTTCAAGACCGAAGCTGTGGAGGTCGTCATCCAGGAAGAGCTCCAGCCAGCTGGACAACAAAAACAGACAAAACATCAACTGATCTGAAAAGTGTGCGTTAATATATTAGTTAAGTATTAGTTATTAGCCCCTCCTTGAACCGCCACCTTACCGTGGTGGAGGGGTTTGAGCACCCGAATGATCCGAGGAGCTATGTTGTCCGGGGCTTAATGCCCCTGGTAGGGTCTCCCAAGGCAAACAGGTCCTAGGTGACGGGTCAGACAAAGAGCGGTTCAAAGCCCCTTATGAAAAAAAAAACAACAAGGAAGTGTACGTCGCCCGGACTGGCGTCACCGGGGCCCCACCCTGGAGCCAGGCCTGGGGTCGGGGCTCGCAGGCGAACGTCTGGTGGCCGGGTCTTGGCCCACGGCAGCCCGAACGAGCGACGTGGGCCCGCTCTCCCGTAGGCCCACCACCCGCGGGAGGGTTCATAAGGGGACACAGGTGCCGTGTGATTTGGGTGGCAGCCGTGGGCGGGGGCCCCGGCGACCCAATCCCCGGATGACGACTCTGGCTTTAGGGACATGGAATGTCACCTCGCTGGGGGGGAAGGAGCCGGAGCTTGTGCGGGAGGCTGAGAGGTATCGACTAGAGATAGTCGGGCTCACCTCCACGCACAGCCTGGGCTCTGGAACCCAACTCCTTGAGAGAGGTTGGACTCTCTTCCACTCTGGAGCTCCCCATGGTGAGAGGCGGCGAGCTGGTGTGGGCTTGCTCATAGCTCCCCAGCTCAGCCGCCATGTGTTGGAGTTCTCCCCACTTAACGAGAGGGTCGCTTCCCTGCGCCTTCGGGTCGGGGATAGGTCTCTCACTGTCGTTTCGGCCTACGGGCCGAACGGCAGTGCAGAGTACCCGGCCTTCCTGGAGGCCCTGGGAGGGGTGCTGGAAAGTGCCCCAACTGGGGACTCCATCGTTCTGTTGGGGGACTTCAACGCTCACGTGGGCAGCGACAGTGTTACCTGGAGAGGTGTGATTGGGAGAAACGGCCTCCCCGATCTGAACCCGAGCGGTGTTTTGTTGTTGGACTTCTGTGCGAGTCACAGTTTGTCCATCACGAACACCATGTTCGAGCATAAGGGTGTCCATCAGTGCACGTGGCACCAGGACACCCTAGGCCGGAGGTCAATGATCGACTTTGTTGTCGGTTCATCTGACCTCCGGCCGTATGTCTTGGACACTCGGGTGAAGAGAGGGGCTGAGCTGTCAACCGATCACCACCTGGTGGTGAGTTGGATCCGCTGGCAGGGGAGGAAGCTGGTCAGACCTGGAAGACCCAAGCGTATCGTGAGGGTCTGCTGGGAACGTCTGGCAGATTCCCCTGTCAGGGAGGTCTTCAACTCCCACCTCCGGGAGAGCTTTGACCGGATTCCGAGGGAGGCCGGAGACATTGAGTCCGAATGGACCATGTTCTCCACTTCCATTGTTGACGCGGCCGTCCGGAGCTGCGGCCGTAAGGTCTCCGGCGCCTGTCGCGGCGGCAATCCCCGAACCCGGTGGTGGACACCGGAAGTAAGGGATGCCGTCAAGCTGAAGAAGGAGTCCTACCGAGCCTGGCTAGCTCGGCGGACTCCCGAGGCAGCTGACGGGTACCGGCAGGTCAAGCGGGCTGCGGCCCGGGCGGTCGCGGAAGCAAAAACTCGGGTCTGGGAAAAGTTCGGGGAGGCCATGGAGGAGGACTACCGGTCGGCCTCGAGGAAATTCTGGCAAACCATCCGGCGCCTCAGGAGGGGGAAGCAGTGCTCCGCCAACACTGTTTACAGTGGAGGAGGGGAGCTGTTGACCTCGACTGGGGACATCGTCGGGCGGTGGAAGGAATACTTCGAGGATCTCCTCAATCCCACGGACACGCCTTCCGTCGAGGAAGCAGAGGCTGAGGATTCAGAGGTTGATTCATTCATCACCCAAGCTGAAGTCACCGAGGTAGTTCGGAAGCTCCTCGGTGGCAAGGCACCGGGGGTGGATGAGATCCGCCCTGAGTACCTCAAGTCTCTGGATGTTGCGGGGCTGTCGTGGCTGACACGCCTCTGCAGCATCGCGTGGCAGTCGGGGACAGTGCCTCTGGACTGGCAGACCGGGGTGGTGGTCCCTCTCTTCAAAAAGGGGGACCGGAGGGTGTGTTCCAACTACCGGGGAATCACACTCCTCAGCCTCCCGGGGAAAGTCTATTCCAGGGTGCTGGAGAGGAGAATTCGGCCGATAGTCGAACCTCGGATTCAAGAGGAACAATGCGGTTTTCGCCCTGGCCGTGGAACGCTGGACCAGCTCTACACCCTCCGCAGGGTGCTCGAGGGCGCATGGGAGTTTGCCCAACCAGTCCACATGTGTTTTGTGGACCTGGAGAAGGCATTCGACCGTGTCCCACGTGGCATCCTGTGGGGGGTGCTCCGAGAGTATGGGGTCCGGGGCCCTCTACTAAGGGCTGTCCGGTCTCTGTATGACCGGAGCAGGAGTCTGGTTCGCATTGCCGGCAGTAAGTCAGACCTGTTCCCGGTGCGTGTTGGACTCCGGCAGGGCTGCCCTTTGTCACCGGTTCTGTTCATTATTTTTATGGACAGAATTTCTAGGCGCAGCCAGGGGCCGGAGGGGGTACGGTTCGGGAGCCACCTGTATAGGATGCCCCCTGGACGCCTCCTTCGTGAGGTGTTCCGGGCATGTCCCACCGGGAGGAGGCCCCGAGGAAGACCCAGGACACGCTGGAGTGACTACGTCGCTCGGCTGGCCTGGGAACGCCTTGGAGTCCCCCCGGAAGAGCTGGAGGAAGTGTCCGGGGAGAGGAAAGTCTGGGGATCCCTGCTCCGACTGCTGCCCCCGCGACCCGGACTCGGATAATGCGGTGGACAATGGATGGATGGATGGATGGATGGATTAGTTATTAGGTTATGTGTGTTATTGGGACGTTATTCTAAAGTTTCAACTATTCCTCATTTACTAACAATTAATAAATGAGGAATAGTTGCAACTTTAGAATAACGTCCCAATAATGTATATAAACTATTAACTGATACCTAACAAGTCATTAGTAAGTGATTTACTCATGATCTATTACTAATTTATACGATATAGGTATAAATCATTAACATACAGTTAACAAGTCATTCATAACTCATTAACTAACAGCTTGTAAGTTATCTATTGACTATAAGGCACATTTATAAATCCTTAACAAACTGTTAACTTTTATTTAGCAAGTCATTTATAACTCATTAACTATCAGTTTATTAATGACCTAACTATCTATAAGGCATCATTATGAATCCTTAACAGACTGTTAACAAATACTTCACAACTCATTAATAGCTTATTAATTAACTGTTTACTAATGATCTATGAACTAGTTATAACGAATATAGTTATTATAAAGTGTTACCGATGAACTTCAAAAGTCTGTCCTTGGAATGTCTTCTTTGTTTGGCAGAGGAACAGCAGTGGTTCTGGTTCTGGTGTATGGGATCATGAAATAGAAAGAGTTGTGTTGATATACGGTGAAAGAAACCTGCGGGTGAAGCGTTCAGTCAGCGCCGCCGCGTCTTCGGATGAAGTTCAAGTTCATCCCAAACTTTCTAAGGGGCTCCGAAATCAAGTCCCCCAGAGCCAAGCTATCAGTCAACATAGTTGGGAACAACCACAAGAGATTTTTATCATCTGTAAGTCACAAAGGCGACATTTTTGAGAGACCTGATGATTTATTTTATTTAATTTTATTTTTTCCTGTGTAAACTGAACACATTAGTAAAATATCTAGTTGAATCAAGATTTGTCTTCGTATATTTGGAAGCAAATAAGCTGGTCGATTATTCCTGGTTTGAATGCACTGTACACAGCCCCAATACGCTAACCCGACTTTATGTAGTCCTCTGTGAAAATATCCAGGCTGAAAAATAACCTTTCAACTCCTCTACCCACCCAATTCGTTCATGCTTTTTGTTAAAAGGCACCTTATTTGATAAAGTAAACTCAATTGCATGGAAAAAAAATGTATAAAATTAAGTACTATATAAAAAAGAACTTTTTAACATAAAATAACTGCTAAAAGGTTCAGCGTGCAGGATGTGTGACATTTAGCAGCAGGAATTGTAATTGTTTGACTACTCACCATGTACTTCCAAAGTGCAATGAGTACTAAACCACGAGAAGCCTGAACAAGCGTTCATAGGGTTTAGTCTCACCGTCATAATCCAGTTCTTAATGTTATTGTATCCCTTGTCGCAATTTCTTACATTGGACAGCACCCACATAAAATGACATTTTTCCTTTTTTATGATCATCATGCAAGCTGATAAAAGAGTGAAATGGTAGCACATGAACGCTACCAGCAGTGCATGCTCGTTGTTCACAAAGATCTGCCAAAACCACATTACGGCTTACTCACGAATGGCTCTGTAATGATAAAGATGCTCTGAACTAAATATCTTCTCCAAAGTGAGCTGCAAGTCATGTAATGGGAGCAATGAAAAGTGTAAAATCCTGGACAACTCCCCTGACACCTCCACGCTGATGTGAATCCAGACAGCGTGCTCTGAAGTGGCGCTCTTTCATGGGGGGCGGGGGGGAACAAGCGGCGCCTGCTCCTATGGCAACAGAACATCAGTTAAATGAAGACAAACAGGAGGCCTCTGAACCTCCACCTACGCACACAGTAAAAAACACAACTGCCTTTCACAAATCCATCAATGTGGTAACTTTGTAGACTCACTGAATGCTAAGGGCTCATCGTGTGCTCTGCTTAAATAGGTCACGACTGGGAATAATTGTATTAACTGCTGTAAATAGAAATAAACAGGGGGAAGTGGAGAACAGTAATGGCTTGTCGGTATCTATTCAGAGGCTTTCTCAGAAATTGGTGGAGTCAAAGCCTTGAGGGAGGCTCTCAGTGTGACAGTTTGGCTTTTTATAAAAACTGCAGCTTCCCTAAGAAAGCCAATTATGAACATGGTGATGGGGAGGCAGAAGGTCTTTGAGACTGGAAGTTTAAACCTGATCATTTAGAGAATGAGCCTCAGTAATGTTCTTTCACATCTTAAAAAACACAGATAATGTGAATTTTGAGCTATTATCCTACTATTTTTTAACCTTCCGTCTGAGCTTTTACAGAGAATGCATTAAACTGTGATTACGAGAGCTGTTATTCGGTGCGAGGTATTAGGAGGGCATGAACTGAATCATTTAGATATTCGTGCGATTCACTTTCGTCTGTTCTTTTGGATGTTCTCCTAAACTGCTAATAGCTGGCCTGAGACATAACGCTGGGAACAAACTGCCCTGTAAATATGCGCAGTGGAGGCTGTTCAGGTGAAGTCAGCAAGAAAAACTAAAATCCTGCTGGTCAGATGTGCACACCTAAAATAGATTTAAACACACAACAGAAACAAACACTCATCCGCTGCAGTATCTGGGTGTTCATCCTGCTTTTATTGCTTGTGTTTTGTTATCAAACACTTCCCAGCATTTGATTTTTCACCTGTTTTTTCCAACTTGGATGGTATTTACTGGATAGCGTTTTGTTACAGTTGCTGCTGGTCGAAACTGCTCAACTCTCTCAGGCTGAAAAGAGCTATATATTCTTTAAATGTTTGAGCAAAAAGTTCCCCAAGAATTCTGGAGGTAAAAATAAGAACATGTGCATGAGGCTTAAGAGCTCAGAATACCATCTATTCTTCATCTCTTCCTCCTCTGGGACCTGGGCCCGGAGACGGAGGGTTCTGGGAGCACATGCCACGTATCACGAAGAGTCTGCCTAAAGGATCACAGCATGTGTTCCACCATGTATGCAAATTATTACTTAAACAACTTGAATTGCATTCTCATTTTCAGCATAAAAACATTAAATTAAAACTCAAAAAATAAAATAAGTGATTTATCTAGTTTCTAATTCCTAAAACACAAAGTATCATCATCCAGGAGACAAAAGTCAAAAGGTTTCAGACTATTGTTTTTCTTACTTCCCCCATGGACTGAAATGATTCCATAGAAACCTGCTGATGATGGCACAAAAGTCAAGAATCGAACAAACTCCCAAATCCTCATTACTACCCAACACCACCTACCTAAATAGGAAAAAGAAATATACCCCACCACGACTTCAGATGAATACTCAGGTGTGCATCTTTTTTCAAAGATTCCATTTGAATGCTTTTCACCTCCCATTTTCTCTCTTTTTTTTTACCCACAGAAACTGTTTTAATAAATAATGAAGAGCTTTGAAAACCACTATGAACAGCGAGGGACCTTTTATTTTAGGCTAAGTCACAAACTTCTCTTTTCCAAACATCGGTTTTTGAAATTGTGACATTTTTGAAAATAAAAACACAAGGAAGTGATTTGTGAAGCATTTTGAATAAGCTACTTAGCTTAAAATAACACAAATGCAATGCATATACACAGTACTGGAGTTTAGGGAGGATGAGGGGGATGGAATCCCCCCTGAAATAATAACGGTCAAAATCATCCCCCTGTAAAACTGCCATCCCCCCTTTCCATCCCTTATGTCATTTCATCAATGAATGTGGTTTTACTGCTATTTCAACATTTAGAGTCATCACCAGAAAAATAACTTATTTGACAATTTTCACCTGTTTCAAGTAAATTTTCACTTGAAATAAGTAGGAAAATCTGCCAGTGGGACAAGATTTATCTTCTCATTACAAGCAAAAAATCTTGTTCCACTGGCAGATTTTTCTACCTATTTCCAGTGAAAATCTACTTGAAACAGGTGAAAATTGTTGTTTTTTCCAGTGATGAGTCTTGTTTTAAGTGTAATGAAATTTGTTTTTACTAAAATGAGACATTTTAACTAGAAATAAGATAAATATTCTTGTTAAGATTTTGAGTTTTTGCAGTGATCCATTTTACCAGAACCAAGCAAGGTTCAGCAGCGTTCAGTTATTCTGCTCCTCACCGGTGGAACAAACTTCCTGTAGACCTGAGGTCTGCTCCAACTGTAGATCCTTTAAATCAGGATAAAAACATTACTGTTTACTGAAGCGTACTCCTAAATTAAACTTACCTGCTGTATTCTACTGCCCTTATTTTTAACAGATTGTGCTTTTTATTATTTTACTTCTTTTCTTATCATCCATCCATCCATTGTCCACCGCATTATCCGAGTCCGGGTCGCGGGGGCAGCAGTCGGAGCAGGGATCCCCAGACTTCCCTCTCCCCGGACACCTCCTCCAGCTCTTCCGGGGGGACTCCAAGGCGTTCCCAGGCCAGCCGAGCGACGTAGTCACTCCAGCGTGTCCTGGGTCTTCCTCGGGGCCTCCTCCCGGTGGGACATGCCCGGAACACCTCACGAGGGAGGCGTCCAGGGGGCATCCTATACAGGTGCCCGAGCCACCTCAGCTGGCTCCTCTGGATGTGGAGGAGCAGCGGCTCTACTCCGAGCTCCTCCCGGGTGACAGAGCTCCTCACCCTATCTCTAAGGGAGCGCCCCGCCACCCTGCGGAGGAAACTCATTTCGGCCGCTTGTATCCGGGATCCCGTTCTTTCGGTCATGACCCAGAGTTCATGACCATAGGTGAGGGTGGGAACGTAGATCGACCGGTAAACTGAGAGCTTTGCCTTTCGGCTCAGCTCCCCCTTCACCACGACGGACCGATACAATGACCGCATTACTGCGGCCGCCGCACCGATCCGCCTGTCGATCTCGCGCTCCGTTCTCCCCTCACTCGTGAATAAGACCCCAAGATACTTGAACTCCTCCACCTGAGGCAGGAACTCTCCCCCGACCTGGAGGGTGCAAGCCACCTTTTTCCGGTCGAGGACCATGGCCTCAGACTTAGAGGTGCTGATTCTCATCCCAGCTGCTTCACACTCGGCTGCAAACCGCCCCAGTGCATGCTGAAGGTCCTGGCTCGAGGGAGCCAACAAGACCACATCATCTGCAAAAAGCAGAGATGAAATCAAGTGGCTCCCGAACCGTACCCCCTCCGGCCCCTGGCTGCGCCTAGAAATTCTGTCCATAAAAATAATGAACAGAACCGGTGACAAAGGGCAGCCCTGCCGGAGTCCAACACGCACCGGGAACAGGTCTGACTTACTGCCGGCAATGCGAACCAAGCTCCTGCTCCGGTCATACAGGGACCGTACAGCCCTCAGCAGAGGGCCTCCGACCCCATACTCTCGGAGCACCCCCCACAGGATGCCACGTGGGACACGGTCGAAAGCCTTCTCCAAGTCCACAAAACACATGTGGACTGGTTGGGCAAACTCCCATGCGCCCTCGAGCACCCTGCGGAGGGTGTAGAGCTGGTCCAGTGTTCCACGACCGGGACGAAAACCGCATTGTTCCTCTTGAATCCGAGGTTCGACTATCGGCCGAATTCTCCTCTCCAGCACCCTGGAATAGACTTTCCCCGGGAGGCTGAGGAGTGTGATTCCCCGGTAGTTGGAACACACCCTCCGGTCCCCCTTTTTGAAGAGAGGGACCACCACCCCGGTCTGCCAGTCCAGAGGCACTGTCCCCGACTGCCACGCGATGCTGCAGAGGCGTGTCAGCCACGACAGCCCCGCAACATCCAGAGACTTGAGGTACTCAGGGCGGATCTCATCCACCCCCGGTGCCTTGCCACTGAGGAGCTTCCGAACTACCTCAGTGACTTCAGCTTGGGTGATGAATGAATCAACCTCTGAATCCTCAGCCTCTGCTTCCTCGACGGAAGGCGTGTCAGCGGGATTGAGGAGATCCTCGAAGTATTCCTTCCACCGCCCGACGATGTCCCCAGTCGAGGTCAACAGCTCCCCTCCTCCACTGTAAACAGTGTTGGTGGAGCACTGCTTCCCCCTCCTGAGGCGCCGGATGGTTTGCCAGAATTTCCTCGAGGCCGACCGGTAGTCCTCCTCCATGGCCTCCCCGAACTTTTCCCAGACCCGAGTTTTTGCTTCCGCGACCGCCCGGGCCGCAGTCCGCTTGGCCTGCCGGTACCCGTCAGCTGCCTCGGGAGTCCGCCGAGCTAGCCAGGCTCGGTAGGACTCCTTCTTCAGCTTGACGGCATCCCTTACTTCCAGTGTCCACCACCGGGTTCGGGGATTGCCACCGCGACAGGCGCCGGAGACCTTACGGCCGCAGCTCTGGACGGCCGCGTCAACAATGGAAGTGGAGAACATGGTCCATTCGGACTCAATGTCTCCGGCCTCCCTCGGAATCCGGTCAAAGCTCTCCCGGAGGTGGGAGTTGAAGACCTCCCTGACAGGGGAATCTGCCAGACGTTCCCAGCAGACCCTCACGATACGCTTGGGTCTTCCAGGTCTGACCAGCTTCCTCCCCTGCCAGCGGATCCAACTCACCACCAGGTGGTGATCAGTTGACAGCTCAGCCCCTCTCTTCACCCGAGTGTCCAAGACATACGGCCGAAGGTCAGATGAAACGACAACAAAGTCGATCATTGACCTCCGGCCTAGGGTGTCCTGGTGCCACGTGCACTGATGGACACCCTTATGCTCGAACATGGTGTTCGTGATGGACAGACTGTGGCTAGCACAGAAGTCCAACAACAAAACACCACTCGGGTTCAGATCGGGGAGGCCGTTCCTCCCAATCACACCTCTCCAGGTAACACTGTCGCTGCCCACGTGAGCGTTGAAGTCCCCCAACAGAACGATGGAGTCCCCAGTTGGGGCACTTTCCAGCACCCCTCCCAGGGCCTCCAGGAAGGCCGGGTACTCTGCACTGCCGTTCGGCCCGTAGGCCGAAACGACAGTGAGAGACCTATCCCCGACCCGAAGGCGCAGGGAAGCGACCCTCTCGCTAAGTGGGGAGAACTCCAACACATGGCGGCTGAGCTGGGGAGCTATTAGCAAGCCCACACCAGCTCGCCGCCTCTCACCCTGGGCAACTCCAGAGTGGAAGAGAGTCCAACCTCTCTCAAGGAGTTGGGTTCCAGAGCCCAGGCTGTGCGTGGAGGTGAGCCCGACTATCTCTAGTCGGTACCTCTCAGCCTCCCGCACAAGCTCCGGCTCCTTCCCCCCCAGCGAGGTGACATTCCATGTCCCTAAAGCCAGAGTCGTCGTCCGGGGATTGGGTCGCCGGGGCCCCCGCCCACGGCTGCCACCCAAATCGCACGGCACCTTCCCCTTATGAACTCTCCCGCGGGTGGTGGGCCTACGGGAGGGCGGGCCCACGTCGCTCCTTCGGGCTGCGCCCGGCCGGGTCCCGTGGGCCAAGACCCGGCCACCAGACGCTCGCCTGCGAGCCCCGACCCCAGGCCTGGCTCCAGGGTGGGGCCCCGGTAACGCCAGTCCGGGCGACGTACACTTCCTTGCTGGTTCTTGCTTCATAAGGGGCTTTGAACCGCTCTTTGTCTGACCCGTCACCTAGGACCTGTTTGCCATGGGAGACCCTACCAGGGGCATTAAGCCCCGGACAACATAGCTCCTAGGATCATTCGGGTGCTCAAACCCCTCCACCACGGTAAGGTGGCGGTTCAAGGAGGGGCTTTTCTTTTCTTATCATCTTATTCTTAATTTTTTCAATCTTATTTGTTATTTACTGTCTAATTATGTCTTGCTGCTTTTAATGTCAATGTAAAGCACTTTGAAATACCTTGTGTTGAATTGGTGCTATATAAATACATTTGCCTTGCCTTGCCTTATCCTGTGAAGGACAGAGTCATATTGATAAGTTCAGAAAAGTGTTTTTTATTGTTGTGTTTTGATGTATTTGATGTAAGCCCAGTGGATATTTAAAGCTTACAGAAGGCTGCATTTAACTGCTGCTATGTCATTCCTGCAGTATTTCTGCAGGTGTTTTGGTCACTGCTATTATTTGTAATATATTATATTATTTGTAATCAACACAAATTATCTGTCCCCATATGATAAAATCCACCATCCCCCCTGATTCTTTTTTTTTTTTTTTTTACAACTCGAGTACTGGATGTATGTACATATGGACACAAGGAAGGAGAGGGAGAGTCCAGAGAGGAAGAGTCCAGAGAGGAAGACTCCAGAGAGGAAGACTCCAGAGAGGAAGAGTCCAGAGAGGAATCGTAACGAGGTGGATTTGCTGGATTTGCCCGTTAGGCCGGAGGTCAGTGGGGTAGTTAGAAAGCTCCACACTGGCAGAGCTCCAGAGCCCTCTTGGATGTCCCGCCCTGGACGGACAGGCCACGCTAGTGTCTCCTTCTTTAACTAGTGGAATCAGAGCGTGTGTTCCTTTGACAGAAGAATAATAATCCTCAGCCTCCCTGGCAGCATCTGTGGGGGGACTGGAGATGAAGCTCAGATTCAGGAGAAACATTGGAGCAGTTTCCACCCCCCATCCTATAAGAGGCATGTAAGTTTGTCCAGACAATTCACTCTGGGAGTACCAGATAGGTACTGGGAGTCCAGCTATTAGAACTATCCATTCCTGGTAGCTCTGCAGCTATTCAGGGTGTGGTTCTGGACTCAGACCTGGATTTTACCAGCCTGTTATGGTATAGGGCTATTGTGGTTGGGTTTTGAGTTGGTATACTTGTGTTCAGAGCTGGGTAGAGGAGCCAAAAATTGTACTCAAGTAAAAGTACTGTTACTTCAGAATAATATGACTCAAGTAGAAGTAAAAAGTAGTCATCCAAATAATTACTTGAGTAAAAGTAAAAAAGTACTTGGTGAAAAAACTACTCAAGTACTGAGTAACTGTTGAGTAACGTCTGATTAATTTTTTTAACACAACCATTCAAACAGACAAAAGTACAAAATAATCATCTTCAGGCAAATTAAATCAATAAAATAATAAAATAAATTAAAATGAATAAAAAATAAAAAAATAGCTTAAATTAAAATAAGCTTAAAGTAAATTCAAGTACTTTAATAAATAATAAAATAAAATAATAAAATAATAAAAAAATAAATAGTAACAGAAAATTTCAAGCCTTTGTACTTTTTCTTTTTTAACCAGGCTCCGCAGGCAGAACTAGAACAAGCTTGAGATTGACGCGTACGCGGAGGGGATAAAAGAAAAGTAATGAGCTCAATGTAGTGGAGTAAGAGTACAGTTTCTTCTTCACAAATCTACTCAAGTAAAAGTAAAAAGTACAGTGATTCAAAACTTCTAAACTCCTAAACTACTCCTAAAAGTAGAACATTTCCCAAAACTTACTCAAGTAAATGTAACGGAGTAAATGTAACACGTTACCCACCTCTGCTTGTGTTACACTTCATTCTTTAGTTTCCATGTTCTTTTGGTGTTCTTGGATCTGGTCTTGATTTCTTGCCTCTGTCCTCTTCTGTTTCTGGTAACTTCCCTTCTTGTTTTGCTTTGAAGGTCTTTCATTGTCTTGTTGATTTCTGGCTGACTTCTGTATCTGTCCTGATTGTTTGTACCTGTGTCTCCCCAGCCCCACTGAGACCTTCCTCCCTGCTGGTCCGTACTGTTTCTACCAGCGTACCTGCCCATCTGTTCTTATACTAGTCTGCTTGGCCGCCCTGTCTGTTTGTGTTTCTACCCAGTTGATTTTTGAGTTTTCTGTATTTTTGCAAGTAAACCCCTCTGTGCATTTTGCTTTGGATTCCTGCCTGGCAGCTTTTTGTTTAAATAAAATAGTTTTGTTGTGGAACTCCTGCTGCCAGATCTCCTGCAACTGGATCCTGCTCAACTCCACGCACAGCACAGCCACATTAAGACCATAGTGAAGTCAGCCTATTATTACCTAAAGAACTTACCAAGGATTAAAGGACGGATGTCTCAGAAGGATTTGAGAAACATGTCCAAGCTTTTATCTCCAGGAGACTGGACTACTGTAATGTTGTTCTCACATGTCTCCCCAAAACACACATCAACCAGCTGCAGGTAGTCCAGAACCTGCTGCTGAGTCCTCACTGGACCAGGAGAGTTGACCATATAACTCCACTTCTCATATCTTTACACTGGATTCCTGTGTGTCACAGAAAATATGTTAAACTCCTGCTGTTGGTTTATAAATCTCTGAATGGTCTCAGACCAAAACACATCTCTGATCTCCTGGTCCATGATGAACCAACTAGAGTCACGCATACTTTCTGTACCGAGTTAGAACCAAAAAACGATGAGGCAGCGTTCAGGATTTATGCTCCTCACCTGTGGAACAAACTCCCAGAATGCATCAGGGCTTCTGAAACACTCAGTTGCTTT
Source organism: Cololabis saira (assembly GCF_033807715.1). Taxonomy (NCBI): domain Eukaryota; kingdom Metazoa; phylum Chordata; class Actinopteri; order Beloniformes; family Belonidae; genus Cololabis; species Cololabis saira. The sequence continues at coordinate 9,327,229 of NC_084599.1, read as the reverse complement.
AAAGGAGCATGAGGCTCCTTTTAAAAATGAGACTCTCTAGCGCCATCCTTCACCACGACGGCCGTCGGGGGTACTGCAGCCAACAGTGAAGCCGGCACGGGAGAACGGATTTGCAGCACATTTTGCAGTACACAGCTTGTTCAAGGTAACGGAGAGATACGCTAGAGGGCTCATTCTTTTTGGTTTGGAACGCTTCAGCTGACATTATTACTAGAAAACTTAAAACGTATACAAATTTTTTTCATAAATCCTGGCTCAATCCTGCCTCATGCTCCTTTAAGTCAAGCCTAAAAACGTTTTTTCTTTTTGTTTTTTTTTTTGTCACTTTGTCTTTATTGGATTTTCAGGTTATTACAACTGCACATTTTTACTAGATTACAAAGATTATCTGTATATTCACCGTGCAACAAACAAACAAACAAAAAATAAAAAGTAGAGAAACATGAACATATACTTGTGGGTTAGCACATTAATAATGTATCCAAGAAAAGAAAAGAGAAAGAAAAAAAGGTCAGCATCCTTATACTTTCTTTAGATAAAATGTCCACTTTTGCCATCTCTTCTCAAACAGCCCTTCCCTCAAACCCAGGATGTGGGTCAGTCTTTCCATCGTCCATATTTCATTCATAATATCCAGCCACTGTTTTAGAGTAGGTGATTCAGGTTTATAGCAGCTTCTAGTAATGGTTTTCCTAGTAGCTGGAGAGTCTTAACCAACCAGCGATCCTCTGCCTGCACTGCCGTTGCAATGTGACACAAGTATAAGAAAATACATGGGAATGGAATCTCTTATCCAAGTACTTTTGTCAAAACTGAACGTACATCTTTCCAGAAAGATTTCACTTTTTCACAATTCCAAAAAATATGTGCATGATGTGCATTTAAAGAACCACATTGTCTCCAGCAAGGATGAGATGTTGATGATTTTTTACTTTGGATCTTAGGTGTTATAAAATACCAAATTAAATTTTTCCAATTAAACACTCTCCATTGGTGGGAGCTTGCGGAGGTATGTTGGAATATACACACGCTAAAAACGTTTTTATTTACTGCTGTTTTTCAGTAATCTCCCATAAAGCACTATAACCTTTATTTCTTGCATCTCATTTGTTTTATTCTTTTTAACTTATGTCTGTCTTTACTTTTTAAAACATTTTTTCAAATGTTTTTCTGTAAAGTACTTTGAATTGTCTTGTGCATGAAATGTGCTACACAAAAGACGTGCCTGGCCTTGATACGAACCGAGCAAGAGTTTGGTCTGCATTACCAGTGGGAGGTCAGATTTGTTCCATGTGGGAGCAGGACACGTTTCATTTTTGCCTTCTAACTGATTCTGTAAACACAGTCAAGTGCTATAGGGATCCAGTCTGGCGGCATCTGGACTCCTTCTCTGCTGTTTAGATATGACGTGGCCCCGTTGGTGTCAACGATCTGTGATCTTCAGCTCCCGCTGGAGTGGAAGGCATCTTGAGGTTGGGGTTGAGCTGCTGCCTCAAGTGGAGGAGTTGAAGTATGTTGAGGTCTAACTCACGAGTGGGGGAGGAATCAAGATGAACAGGCAGATTGGTGCGGCGTGTTCCTCTGTACATGAGTGGACTCTCCCTCAGAGACAGGGTGAAGTTCAGCATCGTTGCTGCTCTTCCAAGAGGATCCAGCTGATGTGCTCGTGGGAATCTACTTAGAAAATCCAACTTGAAGGAGGTGCCGGGGCAGAGCCAGGAGAGATTCAGGGGATTATTCATATACGTACAAAAACTAAATCGACATATCAGAGTCTGCCAAGCAGATACCCTCCTTTCTGTAGCTCACTGATGAGGTGTAGAAAGGGAAACCTGCTACATTTGATGGTCTCAGTTAGGGCTGGGCGATATATCAAGTATACGCGATGTATCTCGGCTTCTACTCTGTGCGATGTAAAAAATGACTATATCGTGAATATTCGAGTATAAATTGTCACGCATTTGCTTTTCTCATTCTCCCGTCTCGTCTCGTCTCTCCTTCTCAGAGACATAAAACAAGCAAACCTAGTTACATACGTCAGTCACGTGCTGTCGTGCGTGCATCGTCATACGCCCATGACCAGCAGCAGGCGTCGGCGCTGCTGTCCGGTCCGTCCGTCAGTTCCACCTAACGTTCCCAAACTCGGCCTGTTTGCGCCGTGAGTTCATCCGCGTGGTTGCTACGCACAACGGACTCTTTTCAAACCACACTGGGACAGTTTAGTAAAGACGGGAGAGGATGTTTTTTCCCTCACACGACGTGCACGGGTGAGTCACGCCGCGCTGATGCAGCTCCAACTATCCGCTCAGCGCACACGTGTCCGCGTCTTTCTCTTCCAGAGCTGAGAAACGTCACCTAGTGTTGCTTAAAAGTGCCCACATGAAATCATTCACTATCATCGAAACAAAGTCAAACAAGACTATATGACGTCATATTTCTAAAAGTAAGTGAAAATGATGCAAAGTAAAGGAGGAGCGGATGAGACATTGCAGTCCCTACACCTACAATAGTCTGAATATAAAGGTCTAAAGGCCCCTCCTGCTCAGAGCAGATCATCCTGGTAAAACCTGGTAAAACCAGATAAAACCAGGACCAGAACATGATCTTAGCAGATGTTCTTCAGACGGGGAGTCAGAGATGCAACGTGCACTTTCTGTTTTGAAATGACACTTTTTATGTTTGTGCCACTCACTGCTTAGTAACTGTTTAATAAATACAGTTTTGGTCAATTTGACTTATTCTCCCTTTTTGCATGAAAGTTTAAAATGAGCATATATTAATGCAGTATGAACAAGAATGTTTTAATGTAGATATATAGAATCACCATACTGGTGTGAATGTAGGCACCGAAGTGTTAATTCAAGGCTAAGGCAAAATATCGAGATATATATTGTGTATCGTGACATGGCCTAAAAATATAGAGATATTAATAAAAGGCCAGATCGCCCAGTCCTAGTGTCAGTTCCTGAACAGCAAACAGAACAAAAATGTTGAATCGAGAACAAATATATGGATGAAATGACAGAAGCAACAACCCTAGCCTTATGGTCACAGTCTTACTGGTCAGATTATCATTAAGGTTATCAGGAAGGAGACAGAGATGTGCAAATGGAGCACACATCTAAAGCAACACATGAGACAACTATCACATGGTAGAAAAAAAATCAGTGCATTGCCCAAAGATTCATGTACTTCTTACTGTTGCATTGGCAAAGTGTTTCGATATAACCGGAGTTTCCATCTTTGTGCAAGACTGTTACGCAGGGCAGCAATTACTTGTAGCACCTGCAACTGAATGAAAGTTTTGGGACTCAAACAAGTTGTTCATTTGTGTGAATAGGCTGGATTTTACTCTCAGAGTCAGCAGTTTACCCCAACAGCTTGCGATTCAGCAAGCCGTGCTCTCAGACGTGCAACAAACTCAGGCCTTTGTAGTCTCCTGATGGAGATTCATGCTGCTCTTTTTGTCCCTGCTGCCGGGGAGCAGACACTGCAGGATTTTCCTCTCCTCCCTCCTGAGCTCTGATCACTGTCTGCATGTGCAGCCATTGATCTCCCTCAATCAGCAGCTCACTAAGTTTCCTTCATCAGAAACACATTTACAAGAGTACAAGCCAGTCATGGCGGATTTCTTCAAATATCAACAACGCAGGTTTATGCAAAAGATAGCAGGTCATCATTCTTTTTTCTCTAGAGCGCTTATTGATTTAAGTAGTTTCTTATATATGTATATTACATTTGCTTTGTTGAGTCTTTTACAGTATTTGTATGTTGTGCAGTACATGTTGTAATGTTCCCGTCTTAACTCCTTCTTTTTAAACATCCTAATCTTGATCCAGTTGTGTTAGTCGTGTACAGGCCTTTTCCCAAATGGCCCGTTGCCCCTTAAGATTTCAGAAAGATAAAGAAACAGAAACCGTTGATGCGGATGAACTATGTGAGAGTTTTCACAGAAATGTTTCGTTTGAAGAGCTTCAGTCAGGATTCAGAGAACATCACAGCAAAGAAACAAAGTTAACAAGTTCCATCTCCTCATGGTCCCAGATAACAGACTTTTCTTGAAGATTGTCCTGTTAGATCTCAGTGCTGCATTTAAAACGATCCATCCCAACATACCTTTACAGAGGCTTCAATGTGTTATTGGGATTAAAGGAACCGCATTTAATCTGTTTATATAGTCGTCCCTGTGGTCCACCAACTAACCAAGTATCAGTAATAAGTACGTAGAACTCTTAGTTCTCCTGCTCACGGATGATCAATACTAATATATCTTGTATTTTGTACCTTTGACAATATATCAGTGCCTCTCCTCTCTCTGTTCTTCACCCACTCTTTCCTTTGCTGCTCTAACTGGTTTGGCTTCAGCAGGTCCTGGTCCTGCTCAACGTTTTCCTCCCAATATACTTTTTACCTGACATTGTTTATGTAATAATTGCTCAGGGTCATGTTCTGGGTCTCTGGAAAGCACCTAAAGATAAATTGTGTTGTAATAACCTTATATAAATAAAATTGAATTGAATTAGCTCAATTCACGCCATCTTTATCTGACAGTTTCCAGTTTGTTCATGTAAATGTGCAGTCTTTCTCACACAAGTATTCTTTTTTGGATAATATTTCCCACTTTAGATAGAGTTTTTTCATCCATTAATACATATTATTGGGAAAAATAGGCATAAAATGTCCTTATTGCATGCAGGTACCACTCATGGCTTTCCTTTTTTTTTTTTTTTTTTTTTTTACCTTGTCTGCATACATATTAATGATTGATACCATGACGGTAGAAACCAAAGGCATATATATATGTGCATTATTACTATATTTAATATATATACATATATATACACATATATATGCATACACATACATAAATATACACATACAAACTCAGTGAATTTTTTTTTTTTTTTTTTTTTAAGGGGGGGGTGACGACATCCACTGCCAATCCAGGAAGCAGGAACACACGGAGGCACATGTCAAGCACTGGAAATCTGCAACAAAAACCACAAACAAAACACAAAACCGACAAAAACGACAAAACCACTTTAGATAGAGTTTTTTTTCATCCATTAATACATATTATTGGGAAAATATAGGCATAAAATGTCCTTATTGCACGCAGGTACCACTCATAGCTTTCCTAAAATAACCAGAATCAAAAATCGGTCAGTTAGAGTAGACTGCACCCATGTATTGATGAAATGACACAAAGACTTTTAATATCCTGCTTCAAACTCAGATAAGACTGAGATCATTGTCTTTGGTGAAGAGCTCTTTGGGGATTTACTGTCGAGCCATTTGGTCGCTTAGGCATCTTGTTCTACATTTAGGATCGTAGAGCTAATTTACATTAGTCCACTACCCCCCGCCTAAATATACACACATCCACCTATACACCCAACTATATACACACATGCATGTACCTAGATATACACCCATACATGTACCTAGATATACACACATCTATATACACACATCCACATACCTAGATATACACACATACACCTGTACACCCATCTATATACACACACGCATACACAAACTTTGCTAGTTTTCCAGTCAAGTTCAGGACAGTTAAATTTAAATTCTTCTTCTGGCATAGAAACTCTTAATGATAAAGCTCCAGTGTAACCTACAGACCCCGTAGTCCTCTATTATCCCAGCCCTGCACTCCTCTGTCAGGCTGCAGCTTCATTCTGCTCCCTGGAGTCTCCACATGTATAATGGGAGTCAGAACCTTCCCTTACCAGGCTCTTCTCCTGGGGAACCAGCTCCCAGGTGTTTGGGACCCACATACCATCTCTTCCTTTAAGATCAGGATTAAAACTCTACTTTTTGGTTGAGATCATAGTTAGGGCTGTCTCAGGAAACGCTGAGCCACCTTTTTTATGATGCCATAGGGGGATCGTTCATCATGAACCGGTCTCTCTACCAACTCTGCTTTGTTTTTTCTTCTTCTCCGTATGTATATACACTACGATGGAGTATTACGGTCAAACTAAAACAAAAAAAAAATGGAAATTACGAGAATAACGTCATAATGTTGCGAAAATAAAGTCGTAATAGAATAAAGTCGTAATATTATGAGAATAAAGTCGTAATATTACGAGAATAAAGTCGTAATATTATGAGAATAAAGTCGTAATATTACGAGAATAAAGTCGTAATATTATGAGAATAAAGTCGTAATATTACGAGAATAAAGTCGGAATTTATGAGAATAAAGACGTTATATTATGAGAATATAATTTATGAGAACTAACAGGAAGAGCATCTTCTCCCTGTGTTAAAATGAGGAATATTGAGCATCTTGTGAAGTTATATTTATATATTTATAATATATTTAATATTACGACTTTATTCTCATAATATTACAACTTTATTCTCAAAATATTACGACTTTATTCTCGTAATATTTGACTTTATTCTCGTAATTTTACGACTTTATTCTCATATTATTATGACTTTATTCTCGTAATTTTACGACTTTATTCTCATATTATTATGACTTTATTCTCGTAATTTCCATTTTTTTTTGTCTTAGTTTGGCCCTAATACTCTGTCGTAATACACACACACAGCAGTCCCTGGCCTTGTGTTTTGTGTTTGTTTGTGTCTCTATCCGGTCATCTCAGCCATCATGATCCTGGTTCCAGTTCACGTCTCTCTGTTTTCCGCTCTGCCGTCGACTGGATTCCTGTTCAGGCTCAAGACGGGGAGCTGGATACAAGTGAAGACTTCTGGCAGCCTTACGTAACCTTCTCAGGAAATCCCTTTATATGAACAGACTATAATGAAGAATACTGATTTTGACTGATTTGGAATATAACAATTTGTATTTAAATGGATTATAAAATGATTTAACTGAATTTAATTGGACTTTTTTCAGCAAAATCCCTTAAGATGACTGAATTTATTTGAATTCAAATGAGTTACCAAGACTTAGAAAATGCAATTCTACAGGAAGAAGATAAATCCTGACATAATATTAGACTACATCAGTGCAACATGTCGGATCCTCTGTTTTCCTCTTTGGGCTACTCCGACGTGCCTCGGCTGCACGCGTTACAGAATCTCTCGGCTTGTGCGGCTCGCAGGAGAAACACGACAGGAGGCTTTTGTTCAAGAATTGTGTAATGTCTTTGGTTTTACATCCCTGTTTAAGTGGTGAAACTTCAAGATTTCCGCTATTTTTTCTATGTAAATAGAGAGGGGGAAAGGGAAAACAAAGATGAAGAATTGCTGCTGACTTCTGGGTCACACCTGTGCACACGCTGCATAAATGAATCTTAATAGAGGCCTTTAACTATTTTTACGTTTGCGAGCGGTATGGTTCCGCTCGTGTCTGTTGCTGTTACGTCTCGTGCAGCAACAGCTTTATTGATCATCGGTGAAGCCCCTCCCCAAACGGCGTTTCTTACGTTCACACACATCTCCAGTCTTCTGCTCCTTGTCCAATCTGCGCAGGTTTGTGGCGACATTTCTAACCAAGCTCAAGGACTCAACAACTCTATATCCTAAATTATCATGCCGCCTGACCTCTGCCCCAGAGTCAAATATTTGACAGAAACAAAGCATAAATCTCTGTGGTTTTCCAGTGTTTGCCTGGGGAACAGTGGAGATGAAGACTCAGTGTGAAAGGGGACATGTATAAAACATGAGCAGACTCGGAGAGTGAGGTGAGCACTGAGCACCGCCTTAGAGAACAGACTAAATATAAGCTTTATGTCTGATTTATGACCCTCTAACCTTTTAGCGTGCAGATTTGAAGGCACTACATTCAATTCTATTTCAAATAATTTAAAGATGTCAGTTGGTTTGCTTTTTGCCAATCTTGTTTTTTTTCTTCCTTTTTCTCATTGCTTTCTTCTCAAAGAATACACAGCAGACTGAGTCGTACGCCGCGCTTTAAACTAGACAGTTAAAAGGAGGAGAGCAGCTTCCGTTCTCACAACAGCATCACTTAATGTACATACAGCGTGTATATCCTGTCACGTAGACAAGTCTTTGTTCTGCGGGTGGAATGGGAAAGTGGATGCAACTGCAGAAAAACAAGGAAACAGTATGCTGCATCTGCGTTTGGATGATTGTCCCTCCAAGTGTCTAACATGAACGCAACATGCCCATTGCCCACGTGCCCATTGTTTGAGTCCAACGTCAAGCCTTTACAACTCAATGGATATGATATAAGAGATCTGACATCCACAAAGGAAAAAGGCATTACTATTTCAGCTGGAGCTGCTGCTTCCGTGCGGCTCCGCAACCATTTGGAGTCATCTCTTACCCCCGCTCTTAATTGTTAATGATTTCTTCAAATGCATGATGGTGTTGCTCCTGCTTTTCACTCAGAAGGTGCCACTAAAATCCAACTCCGAAGGGAGTCTTCAAATTAGGTTTCCACCGTCAGAGAGTGTGGATATTGGGGAAAATGGAAGAGTGTGCAGAGAGTGATATCTACCAAGAAAAACCTGAACTACTGATTGAATCTTCAAAATGACTTTGATCCAGCAGTTCTGAATAATTTAAGATGGGACTGAAGAGCATGCAAAACATGTGGTCACTGAGAGAAGACCATGCAAACACACACACACACACACACACACACACACACACGCACACACACACACACACGCACACACGCACACGCACACGCACACGCACACGCACACGCACACGCACACGCACACGCACACGCACGTGTGCACACACACACGGTTACAGTCGTAAAAATGTTAGTATCGCCTTTTTCTTTATGAAAAAATATAAATCTACAAGTGCAGACAAATAACATTTGAATATTTTCACTGTACCGTTATTAACTTAAAAATGAAGCCGCAAAGAAAACCAATGATGTGGGCAATACTAAGTACCCCTTCACTGCTCCTATTGATTTTAAGTCACGGCCCGGTGCAGCAAATCATTAGTTCTTGAATTGATCACCAGCAGATCTACTGACCTTTATAAAAGCGGGTGGTTTGGCAGTCAGTTGTGTGTAAGACACAAAGCAACAAGGAAAAGACATAAGCAACAGTTTTAAATGAGTAATTGTTGCTGGAAATCAAATGGAAAGGGTATTAAAAAACTAACTAACAATATGAAGGTCAATGATCTACAGTGAGAAACATTCACAAGTAGAAAGACAATCAGTGGACGTCAGAGCCGATTCACACAAACATCACGGTGCAAAATTGCCCGAATAAAATTATACTGGAAAAAAACGGATTGGTTTAGAAGGAATTTTGTGATATTTGGCTGTTTAAACTTCACTCAAGTTAACATCTAATGAGGAAATTTTCTGTTTCAGAACCGAATCAGTAAACAAACAAAATACACTGGTTATTTTGTTTGCTTTTATTTCACTATTAAACCAAAACAGAATAAGTGAAGGATGGGGTAAAGTGCTTTACTGCATCTAAAAACAGTCTGTGTTGTTTGTGTTTTGCTTGCAGAATGAATTCTTGGAAAACACAGAAGCTCCCAAACACGTGGACTTCAGTGACAGCCAGGTACCATGTTGTAAAAGTAAACACTATAGTAGTAGAAAACACCATCGTGTCCAGGTCCATGTCAGAAACAAGGATCAGGGACCTCATTTATAAAAGAGTGCGTAGGATTCATACTAAAAGTGCACGTGCGCTCAAAAGCCGAAAATGGCGTGCGCACAAAAAAATCCTGATTTATAAAACTGTGTGCACGCACACCTGCACGCAATGTTCGGTTTATAAATCACAGTCCAGCTGGAAGGTTGCGCACATGAATTCACCTCATATCCCGCCCTCTACACACCCACTTTCTACCATAAATGGGCAATGCAAATTACTTGATGACTGTATTTGCATATAAATGAGCATGCTGAGCATGCACAGCGGCTTCCTGCAGCCTGTTTCTGCTGCGTCAGGATGAATGAGACGTGTCGAGCCGGTGTTCTGCCGAGGTGTCCTACCTCGGCAGAAAATACTACCGTACGATCCCTGTTTCTTTTATTTCAGTTTCTTTTTTTTCAAAGGCTTTTTCATGCAAATAAAGATTTAACTGCAGGAAGTCAGAATGTGCTTCCACATAGATCTATGTGTACGACGCTTCAGCGGAAGAAAAGAACCCGTCAAATCACGCTTCCACATTGATATTGGCAGGTAGGATGATTTGACAGATGAAAATACCCTGTCAGATAGATCACGCTTCCACATAGACGTCAACTTTTGTATATGAAAAAAAAGAAACTGAGATAAAAGAAACAGGGATTGTACGGTAGTATTTTCTGCCGAGGTAGGACACCTCGGCAGAACATGGATCTATAAGTCTGATATGTGATGACATTAAAAGTATGACATGAATCTGGCTTCATTTCACCACCTCACCATCTGCGTCGCCAGTTCCCCATATCTTCAAAATGTTCGTGCGCGAGGGTCAGGGTTTGCGTAAAGATACGCACATTTTTCTGTTCGTTTTTTATTTTAAATCCCAACCTTTGCGTAGAAGGTGGCAAGTCCTTTTTTGTGCACACGCAAGCTTTACAAATGAGGCCCCTGGTCCACAGAGAACCTCGTCACAGTCGTCGCTGAGCGCTGAAGACTTCTACTGATCAGTGTTGAGTCTTCCTAATCGGGGTCGCAGGGGTCTGCTGGAGCCAATCCCAGCCCTCTCTCTGAGCAGAGGGCACCTGGTCAGGTCAGCAGCTCATCTCAGGGTTAAACACACACACACACACTTCTGTGAGAGCTTAACCATCACAAGCCAGCCTAACATGCTTGTTTTTGGACTGTGGGAGGTGTGGAGCACCTGGAGAAAACCCACACCCACTCAGGGACGACACACTGACCCCACACAGAAAAACTCCAGCCTGGAGCGGAACCAGGGCCGGAACCAGGACCCTTCCAGTCCTGACCACCGAGCCACCGCGCTGCCCAAAATGCTGCAAAAAGGCTCTGTGGAGCTCAAAGGGAAATGCAGATTGTTCTGCATCTTCATCACTTGGAGCTATAACTTTTACCAAATGAGTCACTGTTTGGCAGACACGTGTTAAACTGATGCCAGCACGATCAGGCCACCAGACAATAGAACTAAAGCAGGGCTCTGCTCTGCTAGCATCTGCACCGTGTCTCCAAATTCAACCAGATATTACATCTTTTTCCCTGTAAAGACGAGTCGTTACAGACTCAGGCTGCTCAGGCCCTGAAGGAACAAGTGAAAAGTACGGATTAGCTCATCTCTCCGGCGTGTCTACCATGTTAAAACATTCACTTCCATAGGAATCAGTCACAATCAGAATAGAAAAATGATCACAATCAATAAGAAAGACAATCAAACCTTGGACGTGCGTGGGATACGTGTATTTGTCTGTATGTTTACCTGGGCTAATAACACCCTGAGATCTGGCGGGAATACAAAAACACACATCACACTCACATGTGGCCGCGGCATCACAGAGAAATTGTAATTAGTTAAAATGTAGAAGACTTTCCGTGGATATGTCGGCGAGCCCAGAGCGCCGCAGGGCTTCGCTCCGTAACAGCAGTGTTTATGTGTGGAGGAAACAGTCCCGGAAGACTGCCAAAGACTGAAACCGGGCAGATGCTACTGTTTGTATAACAACACCAACGGAGAGTTTCATTTTACTAACAAGGATCTGAATCCTTCCTCCGTCTCCTATTGAGGTGATAAAAGTCAGGTGGATGCAGGTAAATCTGCGCTCGTGTCCACCTGCTGCTTTAAAACCTGGCAAATTTAGGATCAAGTATTTTCAGTGTACAGTACCTTTTGAATGGAAATAAATAATTATTACAAGCTCAATGTGTTTTCATAAATGAAAGCCTTCCACAAAATAAGTTTATTGGCAAAAGCAAGTAAGAAAAAAAAGAAAAAAAACAGTTCCCCGTTTACGCTTTAAAGTGGAACCATCAAGTGTATTAATATACTCTGTTCAGACGTTCCAACACGCTGATGAGAGCGACTGCTTTTACTCATAAACACCATCGAACGTCTGATCCAATCTGAGCTGTGCGCTGTGAAAAAGGTGCTGTTCACAGCAGGAGATGTTCTGCTGAAGGATGGAAATGTGAGGGGGGAGAGCACTCAGGAGAACGGACAAGACGCTAAACAGTAGGCTGCAAATGAATTCTGTTAAAAGGACATTGACGACAGCAGATAATGCTGCTTGTTGATTATTTTATATATATATATACACACACACACACACACACACACACACACACACACACACACACACACACACACACACACACACACACACACACTTCACAACCACATGTTCTTTGGTTATCTGTCACGGCTCAGACAGGACAGCGAACCCAAATGCACAACACCAGGCAGGTCAGAGTCCAAGAGGCTTTATTCAGGTCCAAGGCAGGCAGGGGTCAAAACCGGCTAGTCAGGCAGATCAGGCAAACAATCCGAAGGGGCAGCCAAAATCCAAAAACCAGGAGTCATGCAGGGTCACAGGCAGAAACAGAACAGAACAGGAAGGCTGGAAAGCGAGGCAAAAACACTCGACAATCTGGCAACAGGTATAAGGAAATGGGCCGGTATATGAAGGGGAAACTGATGAGGGAAACCAGGTGTGGAGCTGGGCCGGGGAAGCACAGGTGAAGGGAATGAGGCTGATGAGGGTGGCAGGATCCAGACGATAGGAGAGTCAGTAACACAGTAAAAAAAACCTATGAAACTGTGACCATGACAGTTATCCACTAAATCAACACAAATTTAACAACATACAGACCAGCAGAAAAGAGAAGCATACACACTTCTTCACTATTTCACAGGCGCACACGCACGCACGCACGGACACAGATATCACTAGGAAGCTGACTGGAAAATCCCTGCAAGAAGCCAGAAGTTACAGCTGCTTCATCTGCAGAAGTTTTTTTTACCCGTCATGCTTCCAGAACTCGTTCGGAAAAATTCCAGATTTTCTTAGTTTTTTCAAATTAACTTAATCCTTAAAAAATAAGCTTTTTTTTAATTCTTGTCAACCACTTAGAGCGCTTTACACCAGCAGCAACATTCTCTCTTTTATTCTATACTGATCCAACAGAAATCTTTCTACCTAATTGAGGCAGGGATTTTTCTGTCTCTCACACACACACACACACACACACACACACACACACACACACACACACACACACACACACACACACACACACACACACACACACACACACTGATGAATGCATCAGCTGCAATCTGACACTCCAGCACGGTTGTGAGGCCACAAATCAAACCGTATCCAGGTTCAGATCCCGGCGCTGCGTCCGGAGTCACAGCCACTCAACTATTCCAGTCAAAGTAGCTCCGGTTTGTCACATCCCATAAATAATGCAGCAGCTCATGAATTCTTAAAGGACAAGAATTTACACCCGATCAATAGCTTTTATTTAAGCTTTGTTAGCATCACTTAGCAGAGCTGTAGCCTCTCACTGTTGACAAAATAAAATGATCATTTATTTAAACTGCTGCTTTTAACAACTTAAAGGTGCAACCTCCAAAAACATTCGAACATTGTGTAAAAATGTAACTGAAAACAAAATGCAGGTAGTTGTAAATCTTATGAGCTGATACTTTAATCACAAATAACACAGAAAACTATTTTTCATCTCAAAATCACATCTCTTTCCTAATGTAGCGAGTCCCTGCAGATCTTGGATGATATCACGTAGTGGACATGATTAGACATTCAAAGTCTTTACAAGTTCCCATCTCGGGCACATTCACAATGTGCCATTTAAACAAATAGGTTTAAGATGTTCTTTCAGGTTTTCCTGTTGTCCATATCTCAACATTTCTGAGACATGTTCAATCTATCAAGTTCAAAATGAGCTACTGTTTGTGAGTAAAAGGTTACAATGTCTCATTTATTAGAAATGTTCTCTACAGTATATTCTGTTGTGTATAAAACATCTGTTTATGAGATTTTTCTTTCCATTTTTACATGACAGATATTGTTTTTTAAATGCAATATTAATATATTTCAAGATTTATTTTGCAAAGTTTGTGAAAACTGTTAATAACTGGCCTTAAAGAGCTCAGGTATTTCCAGCTGTCACAGTTAGTGACAGCATCTTAAATGGGATATTTTCAGTTGAAGAAAAAAGGATAAAATTGTACATTAATGATCAACGAGCACAAAGACTTGCAGGGAAAATAGATTTGAAGTAGCACACAGTTCTAACTCAGCAGTGGAGACAGGCTGTTAGATATTTATGTTCATAGCAACATAAATAATGATATTGGAGCTATCCTTCGCTCAGTCCGATGCACGGTTGCTGCTGCTTTTAATGCCACTCAACCTTCGCTGAAATGCTCAGCATATTTGTGCAGTGCCAGCAAAAGAAGCCATTCAGCAATGAAAGTGTAAAACTGTTATTTCCTATTTCAGAGAAAAGCTGTTTGGTGGGGCTGCAGCATTGTGTTGATTCCTCTCCACTTAATCCTTTCAGTCAAGTGAATGGACTCAGTCATGATAGCACACACAACCTGTGACATTCAGCTGTTTACACACAAATGTTGGAGTGGTAATCCAGCAAATCCTTCCCAAATCCCCTTAACCACAGATGGTTGAGCCCGAACAAAAACACCGCTAGTTTAAATCACTCACTCAGGAGCGTCTGATAAACCAGAGACCCCAAAGAGGAAATAGGACAACCGTTCAGAGCAGGTTAATGGAGCAACTTAATTCAATCTGCAGTGAAATAGACTTTACATGTACATTAACCCCACACACATGGCACGCACAAGTGGATAATTGAATTAACTCGTTGTGCTGTGGTAAATGGGATTTTCTTCTGTTTGTGTTATACGACAAAAACATGCATGTTTACGTCGGTTTGCTGCATAAGGATGCAGGTTACAGTATGTGACTAACGGCACGCTGCACTAGTCTAGGTGAGTTTAGATGAAGTTAAATACGAAGAATTGAATCAACATGGCAGAGTATCAGAAGAAAAGCAATACTGGTTTTTAAATTGCATGCCTTTGAACATTTTATTTAATTCTATAAAGCTATACAGGACTGTCTCAGAAAATTAGAATATTGTGATAAAGTCTTTTATTTTCTGTAATGCAAAAATGTCATACATTCTGGATTCATTACAAATCAACTGAAATATTGCGAGCCTTTTATTATTTTAATATTGCTGATAATGGCTTACAGCTTAAGAAAACTCAAATATCCTATCTCAAAAAATTTGAATATTCTGGGAATCTTAATCTTAAACTGTAAGCCATAATCAGCAATATTAAAATAATAAAAGGCTTGCAATATTTCAGTTGATTTGTAATGAATCCAGAATGTATGACATTTTTGTTTTTGTAATTGCATTACAGAAAATAAAGAACTTTATAACAATATTCTAATTTTCTGAGACAGTCCTGTATGCAAACACAAAACTAAGATGATCTGTTCAGTTAAATAACTGAAACATCTGACTCAGACAAACAGTACTGTTCTCGATGGTCTCCATGCCAGCGCCAGAGTCTAACACATCAGAGCATGAAACCAGTAAATACATAGGGAGAGACGCAGCTGGAAAATAATAACATCACATGATAATGAAAGTAAGTCGTGGGCAGCACCGAGTCAGGGCTTTGTGGTTAGTGCTATTGCTTCACAGCTACAGGCCTTTTTCTGTGTGCAGTTTAAATGTCCGCTGTGTGTGTGAGTGTGTTTTAGCCCCTAAACAGCCCTGACCTCTGCATGCCCTGCCCTTTACCCACAGACAGCTGGGACGCTCCAGCAGACCTCCGTCACCCTGGATAGGAAGACACGGGTGGATATATAATGGATGGAGTTAAGCCACCCAAATGAAAATCTGCTCAGCTCAACGACTGGTAATGTCAATATTATTTTTAGAAAAGCGAAACCTAAATGATGTTAAATCTCTCCAGATGCCATACTGGGTAGTTCCAGTATCTATTCTTTAGTTTTTTGCATCTAGCTTTACATCAGTCTCGACCAGTACTGGAGTTGTAAAAAAGAATCAGGGGGATGGTGGATTTTATCATATGGGGACAGATAATTTGTGTTGATTACAAATAATATAATATATTACAAATAATAGCACGGACCAAAACACCTGCAGAAATACTGCAGGAATGACAGTTTTCTGAACTTATCAATATGCCTCTGTCCTTCACAGGATAAGTAAAATGGATCACTACAAAAACTCAAAATCTTAACAAGAATATTTGTCTTATTTCTAGTTAAAATGTCTAATTTTGGTAAAAAAAATCTCATTACACTTAAAACAAGACTCATCACTGGAAAAAACAACAATTTTCACCCGTTTCAAGTAGATTTTCACTTGAAATAAGTAGAAAAATCTGCCAGTGGAACAAGATTTTTTTTGCTTGTAATGAGAAGATAAATCTTGTCCCACTGGCAGATTTTTCTACTTATTTCAAGTGAAAATGTACTTGAAACAGGTGAAAATTGTCAAATAAGTTATTTTTCTGGTGATGACTCTAAATGTTGAAATAGCAGTAAAACCACATTCATTGATGAAATGACATAATGACAGTTTTACAGGGCGGGTGATTTGGACCGTTTTTATTTCAGGGGGGATGCCATCTCCCCTCATCCCCCCTCAACTCCAGTACTGGTCTCGACACGTCATGGTCCATGTTGTGGAAAAAACGGCCATAGAAGGACGTTACTGAACGCCTGGTTCCTCCACACGTGAGGTCTCGTGAAGAACAGTTCCTGTCTTTCCTCCCGGCCACAAAGGCCTGACCAGTGTTGGAGTGTTGGAGTGTTGCACTGATAACTGTCTCCACCAAGGAGCTCTGGATCTTTGGGGACGCTTTGTCGACAGATACTCAGCTCGGTGAATCAGCCAGATCCAAAGCAGTTGCTGACATCACAAACTGGTCTGGTCTGCTCTTCAGCTTTACAAATAAACATGCCTTGCTTTGGCTTATTTCCTGTTTGGTACCTGACGATGGAGATGCCTGCATGACCACCTGGTTCAGAGGTCAGAGGTGGTTATTATCTGCTGTTGGCCCCTTTGCTGTGGATTACAGGGACCTGCTTAACATGCATTAGGTCCATAGTGATTAGTCTTTATCCAATCAGTGGCTTAGGTGACTCCATGCAAAAGGTCACGTGGGCCTGCTTGGTACTTGACTTCGCCCCCAATATATTGTTAAATGTCACTGAAGGGGGAAAGAAAATGGATAACGGTAAAGATAAGATTCAGTCTTTCAGTTTTCTTTATGTTACTGAGAACATTACATTTGTTCACCGATAGAAGCATAAATATGTTTAAGTAGTGTACAGCATCACCCACTGATCTTATGGCTGGTACATCCTGCACAATTTCAGGATGTTGCGGATGAAAAAGAGACAGGTTTAGTCGCAGCTGTAAATGGCCGGTTCTACGTTCAAAGAAATGTTTCCCTGCTGTGACTGATGGTTGTGGAGCTCAGCTTTCTCTCGCCTGCATGTCCTTCCCTCAGCTCACACAGAGATACACAAATCTGGAACTGACTCCATGACCATGTTTGGTCCAGCGTCTGGCCTCCAGATGAACCGGATTATTGGAAATAAAAGCAACACTTTTCTCCTCTAAATAGATGGAACTTGTGGAAAATGTGCATGACACTCTCTTTTACAATTTACCGAGTTGGATGGGTGAGTCACATCAAACCTGCTCGCTGCTGAGATGAACACTGGCAAACATGAGGAAAAAGAAAAGTAGTCCATTGCGGGGAAACGGCAGGAAACCACCAACAATCTTTGTACAAAAATCTGCCAAACCTGCAGCAGATGTTGATATAAGGATTAAACTCACTTCAGAAAAAACACAAAAGTTCAGGCCAATGTAAGGGCTAAATGACTGAAACAAACGGGAAAACTAGGAGCACAAGTAAGTTTCCAGCTTCCAAAGACTTGGAATAATTCATAAAGGCGCTCACCAGAACTACTGCAACATGTTGCATAATGCAGCATCACTTCAGCGGTGCAGCAAAACAGAGTCATGGAGAGCAGCACGTGATCTCCAGGACTGAGAACGGGAGCAGGAGCGCCGACATCCAGGAATGGAGTAGGATAAGAATTCTGTGAAAAACAGTGATGGGAGAGGAAAAGGCCACTAATTTGATGTGAATAATTAATCACAGATTTCTCCACTGCCTTTGTTCTCCATCCAAAACATCCAGGTTTTAAGTTTGAACAGCGTTTATAACTGAGATTATTACACGCCATCATTGTCAGAAAAATGAGCATCACTTTCTAGATGATGACCTCAGTGACAAACACATGCACACCCCACCATCACCATCATTTCATTTTAAACTTTTCCTATTTGTGCACCTATTTGTTGGTTTTTTGAGCTACTGGACAGTTGAAGTTCCCTTTGAGGATGAATGAAGTTCTATTCGTCAATTTAAATGTGTATATATTTGGTTTTATAAGTATTTGATACTGCTCACTCATCAAACTCCAACAATCAAACAATCTTTTATTGGCTGAAAATTGTAAGCAACAAAAATCTGAAATATCAAGATGACGATAACAGTGAGATCAATAATACAGCAAGTTACAGTTTCCTGATCTGGAAATGATTATTTTTAATTAATTATTATTTTTTTTTTTTACTGTAGTGTGGTCACGTGACTGCATTTAAGCAACTAATGCTAGTCCAAATAAAATGTTTGATTTTTGACGTCTTTTAGAGAAAAATGACTCCACAAGTTTACACTTCAACGATCGGACAGCTGGAATACGTAAAAGAAAAGAGATCAGTTTGGGTGTTGGGTGTTCTTGATGTTAATATTATCTTGTCTGGGTGTAATTATCACATGGATAAGAAACTCAAACACAAGGAAGAGGCTGACGTGCGTGCTCTGGGCGTGAACCGTGACGTGAACCGTGACGTGAACCGTGACGTGTTCCATCACTGCGTGAAATCTGAACACATTTGTCAAAGGAAGCAGATTATTCCCTTTTTTCCACATCTTAATGAAATGTTGACATTAAAGTAGCACAGAGAAACAGACCACGCCCCCTTCTTAACCATGGATGTGCAGCTCTTTCTGCAGCAGCAGTTTTACTGGGAGCAGTGGGATCCTCCACTCTCTCCTCCAGTCTGGGGGCTGGGCCTTTTTGGAGATCGGTCCTGCAGCTTCAAGCGATCTCAAAACGACATAGTGCACTCTGTCATAGCTGTACACGAACATTAATACATTATCAGCGTCTGGAAGAACCTGCAGGAACTTTGTTTAATACTTAAATGCTCCACATCTGGAGTTTGGACGCAAGTTTAACGCCTTTGAAAACACCACAGATAGCCCGGCTGAATTGACATAATGGCTTCTTGGTATAAACTAATCGAAACTCCATCAAATACAGGCAAAAAAAATCCTGTTTGCTTCACTGCAGAGGCCTTATCTTCCGTTTGCTGGAGCGATAGCTGGACTATAGATGTGTTTAAGTTCTTATTTTAATGACGTACCTGCTACCGATGGTACAGAGCTCTGTTGAGCTTTGAAAAAAGGTCAGATTACATGAGATGGATCTTTAATATACTATCATTTCTACTGGGTACAAACTTGTGTTAACTCTAGCTTAAGACAATGCATGACTAGCACAACACGTTACACACATTTGAAAACTAATTTATTTACATTGTAAGTTTTTGTTGGACTTTCTGGGCTATCAAAATGGTTAGGATCAGATTCAACCCACGAGCCGGGATGTCTGAATTAATACGCAAAATAAAAGATAAAAGCAGACTTGGCAAAATACAAATGTAGTTTTTTAATAATTAACAAAAAAACAAGTGTTCCTGAAGTCCGGCCCCCTAATGTCTGCTGGCCATCAGCTTGTCCCGGGATCTGCAGAGCTCAGTTTATGAGCTGGACATGCCGGACATGCAGGACAGCAGCGCTCCAACGCCGGCCTTGTGTGGGATATAAAACCTCCCAGCTGGGGTTTCTGTACATGGAGATGCTCATCTGCAATTCTTCTAGGTTACAAAACAAAAATAGTGATTAGCCTCATAAAACAGAACAAAACAAGAAGATAAACTGCAGTGTTGTAACTGCTGTCTGGGAGGTTTTAGTATGTTGAAAAGAAGAAAGGCCACTGAACGTCCCTGTGAGTAGCAAGATAGCACAGACGTGGTTGGTAAAACCGGTAAACGGTTAAAATCTTTTGCTTGGGAGAAAAAAAAAGGATTAGAGAATAGTTCCTAGTATAGACTGTGTACGGTAAATGACCGATGAAGCCACGAGGGGCCGTTGCTGTGGAAATGCCTCGTTCCCTCCTCTTCCTCTGGACCAGCATCCCTCTCAGGTCCAGCCCACACACACAGTCAAAAAACAAAAACATTCCCATGTTGGAGAAGTTAGGAATATATGATGAAAGCAGGAGCTTTAACGCTTCTACTTTCATAGCAGTTGCAGAGGAATAATTTAAGCTTTTGGCGGCAGCTTCAGGTTTTCTACAAAACTCTTTGTCGCAGAGTTAAAATATAAATAAATGAAACTGACCTCGTCCTGCTTTCTTTCTCATAAACTAAAAATTAAAGAAGGGTCCCTTGAACACAGAAGAGTTTAAAAATACTGACCTACAAAACAAAACATCCCCAGAACAACCCCCCCCCCACAGAGACGGGTAACCCTACCGTCTGTACACGGGGCCCAGGTGATGCATATTTGCCTTCTTATTTTCAAAAGCACTTATCCTGACAGCCCTAAGATGTTGGCTGTTATGCATGATCTCTCCTGGCCTCCTGAATAAATCAGGCTGCACTGCTGACGGCGCAGGTCTCGTCGCAGTCGTCTTCCCCTCAAGGAGCAAACAAAACAGTTGTTCAAAGACAGCAGAGAAGATTCAAGGAGCCACGAGTCTCATCAGGACCGGCGACGCTGGCGACTGCTTCTGTGTCAGAGAGTCTAGGCAGCGATGAAGCGTCACCACACCTCCGTTCTGCAGGACACCGGAGACCAGGGTCTCCAGGAACTGGCCCAGTGGCTCTCCAGGCCCGGCCTAAAACACCTGACACAGATACAGGTGGTGTGTTTGACAGTTTCTGATGATGCAGGTTTTGTGGTGGGGAGTTGTGCTTTGTCTAGATCAGCGGTCGGCAACCCGCGGCTCCAGAGCCGCATAAGGCTCTTTAGCGCCGACCTGGTGGCTCCCTGGAGCTTTTTCAAAGATTTTGACTTTTTTCTCAACATTTTGACTTTTTTCTCAACATTTCGACTTTTTTCCTCGACATTTCGACTTTTTTCTTGACATTTCAACTTTTTTCTCGAAGTGCATAATGAAAAAAAAAATCTTCCCCCAGTTCTAACTAATATAGAAACATGCAGCATGTGTTGCCTTCATTCTAAGGCTTATACAAGACTTTTCATTTTTTGCGGCTCCAGACATTTTAGTTTTTTGTGTTTTTGGTCCAATATGGATCTTTCAACATTTTGGGTTGCCGACCCCTCCTCTAGATGTATTGCAAAGAGCTGAAACACAACAGATTTTGATTGTAGTCTGATCCCGGCACAATCTGACCAACTAGTGTCTCTTCAGTGATCCAGTCATCATTCTACAAACCGGATTTGGTTGAACTGAGCGGTTTTCTAAAGTTTTCCTGAGCCCATTTGGTGATATTTTTTACACACTCATGTGGGTTTTTAGGGCAGTGCCGTCTGAGGGATCGAAGGTCACGGCCATTCAGTCTTGGTTTCCGGCCGTGGCGCTTACGTGCAGTGATTTCACCAGATTCTCTGAACCTTTTGATGATATTATGGACCGTAGATGTTGAGATCCCTAAATTTTGCTTTGGGAAATGTTGTTCTTAAACTTAAACTATTTTCTCAGCCAGTTGTGGACAAAGTGGTGACCCTCGCCCCATCCTTGCTTGTGAAGGACTGAGCATGTTTGGGGAGGCTCCTTTTATACCCAATCATGGTTCCCACCTGTTCCCAATTAGCCTGATCACATGTGGGATGTTCCAAATAGGTGTTTGATGAGCTTTTCTCAGCTTTCTCAGGATTTTTTGTCACCTTTCCCAACTTCTACTGGACGTGCTGCAGCCATGAAATTCTAATTTAATTATTATTTGGCAAAAAACAATTAAGTTTATCAGTTTGAACATTAAATATGTTGTCTTTGTAGTTTATTCAATTGAATATAGGTTGAGAAGGATTTTCAAATCGTTGTATTTTGTTTTATTTACATTTTACACAATTTCCCAGCTTCGACTGAATCCGGTTTGTAACAACAACCAGCACTTATCAAAGCCGTTCTGACTGAATCCCAAGTCCAGGCTGATCATTTTCCGTGTTAGATCATCTGTTAGAACAGGTCATCTGGAACGCGTCCAGCTGCCACCGACCGGTATAAAAACAATCTCACATGCAAGGAAACTGTTCCTAAAAATAATCCAGCTGAAGCAACGAGGGACTGCGTGGTCCAGACCTTCAGAGAGGCGTTTAGCTCCAATCAAGAAACATCCATCACACACTGAACTACTGCAGGATTTATAACACACATGAAAAGCAGAGCACAAGTCTGGTGCAATGTTGCTTTTCTTCTTTAAAATAAAATCCTGCTCTTCGGCTAAAATCTGGAAAAAGCATTTTCCACAGAAGAAAAGGTGAATGCATGGGAGAAACACCTGGAGATGATCCATATGGGGGGTGGTGCTCGTCTAGGAAGCAAAGGCAGCTCTTACAGCTCACAGCTCCACTCAAACACTGTACGATGAATACAGAAGTTATCAATACGTCCTCCCAGGACGTTTACCCACAGTCTGAGAGCCGTCACCTGCCAATCACAGAGCAAAAGGTTGAGCATGAACCCCACATCCCTCTGATGTGTTCAGCAGGGTGTGATGGTGTGTGTGATACACACACACACACACACACACACACACACACACACACACACACACACACACACACACACACACACACACACACACACACACACACACACACACACACACACACACAGAAATATATACATGAAAAAAACTGCATAGACTCAGAAAATAAATCAGTCTAGATCGGTGCAGACTAGTAGAGAGCTGGATGAGTGTGTGTGTGTGTGTGTGTGTGTGTGTGTGTGTGTGTGTGTGTGGATGGATGTGGTTCATTCAGAGGTCAACAAGACAAGAAAGGCAAATATTTGTCTTGATGTGTCCACATGTGGTTGCTTGTTGATGGTTTCATTGGTTCATGTGGCTCTGCGGCGCCGGAGCGGTTGTAAAGATTCTGACCCTCAGTGGGGGTTTCCGGGTCGGCTACTCCGACTGACATCCTCCTCAGGACGGTTAGGAAAGGTCGGTCCCCAGGAGGTGTAGATAATCTGATACGAGACACAAATATTAAAGATGCCTCGATGCCACTTTCTTCTGTCAGATCCTGATTCTGATACTTGGGCTCATACAGACAGAACTTTGGGTACTTTTTAAACAAAATTTAGAAATAAAACTAATAAAACATTTTTCTTAAAATTGACATAAATTTAAAAATTCATTCAAAAATCCAGAATTAAACTTAAAAGTAGGGATGGGAATCGATGAGATTTTTATGATTCCAATTCCATTTTCGATTCTGCTTAACGATTTGGTTCTTTATCGATTCCCTTATCGATTCTCATTTGGAAAAAAAGGACAACTATGATGCAAATGGCGTTAATATGATAGGCAGCGTTTGTTAGTTAATTAGTTACCAGCAATATTATTAGCTAAGAACTAGCTAAGGTTGCTGCTGCTGGGCTGAGAATTACTGACATTAGTCTGGAGTGAATCAAAAACTCGACATTCATTAGTGCCACGGCTGCGCCACGTGGCACTCCTCCTCCATTGAGCTTCGCAATGGAGGAGGAGTGCCTCGTGCGCAGCACGAGGCACTCTTACTATTGCTCAGGCTTATTAGTGCCACGGCTGCGCCACGTGGCACGCCTCCTCCATTGAGATGCGCAAGCTCAATGGAGGAGGAGTGCCTCGTGCGCAGCACGAGGCACTAATACTATTGCTCAGGCTTATTAGTGCCACGGCTGCGCCACGTGGCACTCCTCCTCCATTGAGATGCGCAAGCTCAATGGAGGAGGAGTGCCTCGTGCGCAGCACGAGGCACTCATACTATTGCTCAGGCTTATTATTAGTGCCACGGCTGCGCCACGTGGCACGCCTCCTCCATTGAGATGCGCAAGCTCAATGGAGGAGGAGTGCCTCGTGCGCAGCACGAGGCACTAATACTATTGCTCAGGCTTATTAGTGCCACGGCTGCGCCACGTGGCACTCCTCCTCCATTGAGCTGCGCAAGCTCAATGGAGGAGGAGTGCCTCGTGCGCAGCACGAGGCACTCATACTATTGCGCAGGCTTATTATTATTATATATTCTTCCGTAAAAACTTCGGCGCGTAACTAGTCCCGCAGCTTTGAGAAAACGCGAAAAGTAAAAACGTACAAACGTGCGCCTTAATCGGGAATCGATTGGTATGACTTTTATAAGCAATTGGCGTGCACGTTTTTGCGCAACGTGCACAAACGTGCGCTTTTTGCCCCATCCGGAACGCATTGCGTGAACTTTGGGGCCTCACCACTCGCACACCGTTACTCGAAAAATTATGAACCGATTTAGAAAGTTGTAGGCCCTGAATTTAACTACAGTCCTGTGGATTTTCAGAACGATGGCACGAATAGTTTTTGCACGAAGTGCAAAAACATTTCCAAATTTCCAAACTAATGGGGAAGATTTTCCCATGCATTTCAATGGCGCCATTATAAGCGGATGGGAAAATGTTGAGAAAAAAAAGACAAAATTCACCTTTTTTCCGAGTCACGTATCTTTCTCATACTTGCACGTAGAAACGTCATTCAAACTTCAAAACGGAGGAAAACTTCTCTTCTCTCTCCAAACCCGAAACTGTTTTTTCCTAAAATGTACACTTTTCAAGATATGAGCGCTCAAGCGAGGACTGGAAATCACTTTTTTGTCAAATCTTCAGTGCGGTTCTAATTGATCAGAGTGTGGAAACGTTAAAAAAATGATCATAATTTTTATTTGTAACTCGAGCTCACGGGCAAACCGTAAAAGGTAGACAGATCATTTTTTGTCAGAATATAGACATAGGTGTTGTGATTTATAAAATTTGACTTTGACAGGCGTGGTGTGCACAAAATTTTAACGGGGGGCCCAACAGACGCGCCAATTCCTGTCTCGCTGTTCATTGACTCCCATGTTAAAAAACATTTTCTTAAAAAAAATCTCATTTTTGTTTTCGAATTGCCGTTACTAACACATTTTAAGGAATATCTGAATGAAAATAAGATTGACAGAATGTTCTGGGTTCTCTGTCTCTCACGATGTTTTCATATTTCTGCTAAGAGCTACGGTTTGACCGCAAAGTGGAGTGATTTGAGGTTTGTCACAACCGAAAATCTAGCTGTCATTCCCGCTCCCTCTGTATCAGGTTCTTGTTGCCCCTAACAACCAGAGCACAGCTGTGCTGATTAGACTGACCCAGACCTGGTCACATGACACAGTCATTACAGACTTCATGTAATATAACCTGGAAAATGGAGGAATCTGAACCCTGACCTTTTGACCTTACATGATCCCCAGTCCTGCTGGGAACAGGTTCATTGGATATATATGTATATTATTATTATTATACATATAAATATTTACATTTGTATATTATATATACAAATTAGCCCCGCCCCTTCTTCTGATTGGCCGATACGTTATAGTCCAATATCTTTTGAATGGTTTGACATACAGAGACATGGGTGGTGTCAAATGACTAAGTATGGAGTCCCTGACCCTCATTGGTGAAAAATTAGCCCCGCCCCTTCTTCTGATTGGCTGATACGTTAAAGTCCAATATCTTTTGAATGGTTTGACATACAGAGACATGGGTGGTGTCAAATGACTAAGTATCGAGTCCCTGACCCTCATTGGTGCAAATTAGCCACGCCCCTTCTTCTGATTGGCTGATACGTTAAAGTCCAATATCTTTTGAATGGTTTGACATACAGAGACATGGGTGGTGTCAAATGACTAAGTATCGAGTCCCTGACCCTCATTGGTGCAAATTAGCCACGCCCCTTCTTCTGATTGGCTGATACGTTAAAGTCCAATATCTTTTGAATGGTTTGACATACAGAGACATGGGTGGTGTCAAATGACTAAGTATGGAGTCCCTGACCATCATTGGTGCAAATTAGCCCCGCCCCTTATTCTGATTGGCTGATACGTTAAAGTCCAATATCTTTTGAATGGTTTGACATACAGAGACATGGGTGGTGTCAAATGACTAAGTATCGAGTCCCTGACCCTCATTGGTGCAAATTAGCCCCGCCCCTTCTTCTGATTGGCTGATACGTTATAGTCCAATATCTTTTGAATGGATTGACATACAGAGACATGGGTGGTGTCAAATGACTAAGTATCGAGTCCCTGACCCTCATTGGTGCAAATTAGCCCCGCCCCTTCTTCTGATTGGCTGATACGTTAAAGTCCAATATCTTTTGAATGGTTTGACATACAGAGACATGGGTGGTGTCAAATGACTAAGTATCGAGTCCCTGACCCTCATTGGTGCAAATTAGCCCCGCCCCTTCTTCTGATTGGCCGATACGTTATAGTCCAATATCTTTTGAATGGTTTGACATACAGAGACATGGGTGGTGTCAAATGACTAAGTATCGAGTCCCTGACCCTCATTGGTGCAAATTAGCCCCGCCCCTTCTTCTGATTGGCCGATACGTTATAGTCCAATATCTTTTGAATGGTTTGACATAGAGAGTCATGGGTGGTGTCAAATGACAAAGTATCGAGTCCTTGACCTTCATGGGTGCATCCCGCGATCATCCGGCAGTAGTCCGTGGCACTTCAAAATTTCCCGGGAATTTTGGTCTAGTTTATTATTATTATTCCATATTCTTCCGTATAAACTTCGGCGCGTAACTAGTTGCGCAGCTTTGAGAAAACTCAAAAAGTAAAAACGTAGAAACGTGCGCCTTAATCGGGAATCGATTGGTATGACTTTTATTAGCGATTGGCGTGCACGTTTTTGCGCAACGTGCACAAACGTGCACTTTTTGCCCCATCCGGAACGCATTGCGTCAACTTTGGGGCCTCACCACTCGCACACCGTTACTCGAAAAATTATGAACCGATTTAGAAAGTTGTAGGCCCTGAATTTAACTACATTCCTGTGGATTTTCAGAACGATGGCACGAATAGTTTTTGCACGAAGTGCAAAAACATTTCCAAATTTCCAAACTAATGGGGACCATGTATTTGTATGGGGCAGCATTTCACACTGTGTGTGGGATGAGGTTAAAAAAAAAAAAATCACCTTTTTTCTGAGTCACCTATCTTTCTCATACTTGCACGTAGAAAGGTCATTCAAACTTCAAAACGGAGGAAAACTTCTCTTCTCTCTCTAAACCCCGGACTGTTTTTTCCTAAAATGTACACTTTTCAAGATATGAGCGCTCAAGCGAGGACTGGAAATCACTTTTTTGTCAAATCTTCAGTGCGGTTCTAATTGATCAGAGTGCGAGAGACTTTAAAAAAATGATCATAATTTTTATTTGTAACTCGACCTCACGGCCAAACCGTAAAAGGTAGACAGATCATTTTTGGTCAGAATATAGACATAGGTTTTGTGATTCATAAAATGTGACTTTGACAGGTGTGGTGTGCACAAAATTTGAACGGGGAGACTAACAGCCATGCCAAATCCTGTCTTTCTCTCCATTGACTCCCATAATAAATAACGTTTTCTTCAAAAAAATCTCATTTTTGTTTTCGAATTGCCGTTACTAACACATTTTAAGGAATATCTGAATAAAATTAAGATTGTCAGAATCTTCCGGGTTCTGTCTCTCTCACGATGTCTTTGTTTTTCTGCTAGGAGCTACAGTTTGATTACAAGGTGAAGTTATTTGAGGCTTGTCAAATCCGAAGAACTAGCTGAGTCATTCCAATACAATATACACTACCATACTTCCGGGTCATGTGACCCAGAACTAGTCACATGACCCACTCAATGCAGACTTCATAATACTTTACCTTGGATAATGGAGGAATCTGAACCCTGACCTTTTGACCTTACATGATCCCCAGTCCTGCTGGGGACAGGTTCATGGGATATATATGTATATTATTATTATTATACATATAAATATTTACATTTGTATATTATATATACATATTAGCCCCGCCCCTTCTTCTGATTGGCCGATACGTTATAGTCCAATATCTTTTGAATGGTTTGACATAGAGACTCACGGGTGGTATCAAATGACTAAGTATCGAGCCCCTGACACTCATTGGTGCAAATTAGCCCCGCCCCTTCTTCTGATTGGCTGATACGTTAAAGTCCAATATCTTTTGAATGGTTTGACATACAGAGACATGGGTGGTGTCAAATGACTAAGTATCGAGTCCCTGACCCTCATTGGTGCAAATTAGCCCCGCCCCTTCTTCTGATTGGCCGATACGTTATAGTCCAATATCTTTTGAATGGTTTGACATACAGAGACATGGGTGGTGTCAAATGACTAAGTATCGAGTCCCTGACCCTCATTGGTGCAAATTAGCCACGCCCCTTCTTCTGATTGGCTGATACGTTAAAGTCCAATATCTTTTGAATGGTTTGACATACAGAGACATGGGTGGTGTCAAATGACTAAGTATCGAGTCCCTGACCCTCATTGGTGCAAATTAGCCCCTCCCCTTCTTCTGATTGGCTGATACGTTAAAGTCCAATATCTTTTGAATGGTTTGACATACAGAGACATGGGTGGTGTCAAATGACTAAGTATGGAGTCCCTCACCCTCATTGGTGCAAATTAGCCACGCCCCTTCTTCTGATTGGCCGATACGTTATAGTCCAATATCTTTTGAATGGTTTGACATACAGAGACATGGGTGGTGTCAAATGACCAAGTATCGAGTCCCTGACCCTCATTGGTGCAAATTAGCCACGCCCCTTCTTCTGATTGGCCGATACGTTAAAGTCCAATATCTTTTGAATGGTTTGACATACAGAGACATGGGTGGTGTCAAATGACTAAGTATCGAGTCCCTGACCCTCATTGGTGCAAATTAGCCACGCCCCTTCTTCTGATTGGCCGATACGTTATAGTCCAATATCTTTTGAATGGTTTGACATAGAGAGTCATGGGTGGTGTCAAATGACCAAGTATCGAGTCCTTGACCTTCATGGGTGCATCCCGCGATCATCCGGCAGTAGTCCGTGGCACTTCAAAATTTCCCGGGAATTTTGTCTAGTTAGTGCCACGGCTGCGCCACGTGGCACTCCTCCTCCATTGAGCTGCGCAATGGAGGAGGAGTGCCTCGTGCGCAGCACGAGGCACTCTTACTATTGCTCAGGCTTATTATTAGTGCCACGGCTGCGCCACGTGGCACGCCTCCTCCATTGAGATGCGCAAGCTCAATGGAGGAGGAGTGCCTCGTGCGCAGCACGAGGCACTAATACTATTGCTCAGGCTTATTAGTGCCACGGCTGCGCCACGTGGCACTCCTCCTCCATTGAGATGCGCAAGCTCAATGGAGGAGGAGTGCCTCGTGCGCAGCACGAGGCACTCATACTATTGCTCAGGCTTATTATTAGTGCCACGGCTGCGCCACGTGGCACTCCTCCTCCATTGAGATGCGCAAGCTCAATGGAGGAGGAGTGCCTCGTGCGCAGCACGAGGCACTAATACTATTGCTCAGGCTTATTATTATTTATTATTATTATTCCATATTCTTCCGTATAAACTTCGGCGCGTAACTAGTTGCGCAGCTTTGAGAAAACTCAAAAAGTAAAAACGTAGAAACGTGCGACTTAATCGGGAATCAATTGGTATGACTTTTATAAGCGATTGGCGTGCACGTTTTTGCGCAACGTGCACAAACGTGCGCTTTTTGCCCCATCCGGAACGCATTGCGTGAACTTTGGGGCCTCACCACTCGCATACCGTTACTCGAAAAATTCTGAACCGATTTAGAAAGTTGTAGGCCCTGAATTTAACTACAGTCCTCTGGATTTTCAGAACGATGGCACGAATAGTTTTTGCACGAAGTGCAAAAACATTTCCAAATTTCCAAACTAATGGGGAACTGTTTTCCCATGCATTTCAATGGCGCCATTCAAAGCGGATGGGAAAATGTTGAGAAAAAAAAGACAAAATTCACCTTTTTTCCAAGTCACGTATCTTTCTCATACTTGCACGTAGAAACGTCATTCAAACTTCAAAACGGAGGAAAACTTCTCTTCTCTCTCTAAACCCCGGACTGTTTTTTCCTAAAATGTACACTTTTCAAGATATGAGCCCTCAAGCGAGGACTAAAAATCACTCTTTGTCAAATCTAGAGTGGAGGTTCAAATTGATCAGAGTGACAGAACCTTGAAAAAATGATCATAATTTTTATTTGTAACTCGAGCTCACGGGCAAACCGTAAAAGGTAGACAGATAATTTTTGGTCAGAATGTAGACATACATTTTGGTATTCTTAAAATGTGACTTTGACAGGCGTGGTGTGCACACAATTTAAACGGGGAGACTAAGAGCCATGCCAATTCCTGTCTCCTTCTACATTCACTGCAATGTTAAAAAAAAATTTCTTCAAAAAAATCTCATTTTTGTTTTCGAATTGCCGTTACTAACACATTTTAAGGAATATCTGAATGAAATTAAGATTGTCAGAATCTTCCGGGTTCTGTCTCTCTCACGATGTCTTTGTTTTTCTGCTAGGAGCTACAGTTTGATTACAAGGTGAAGTTATTTGAGGCTTGTCAAATCCGAAAAAGTAGCTGAGTCATTCCAATACAATATACACTACCATACTTCCGGGTCATGTGACCCAGAACTAGTCACATGACCCACTCAATGCAGACTTCATAATACTTTACCTTGGATAATGGAGGAATCTGAACCCTGACCTTACATGATCCCCAGTCCTGCTGGGGACAGGTTCATGGGATATATATGTATATTATTATTATTATTATACATATAAATATTTACATTTGTATATTATATATACATATTAGCCCCGCCCCTTCTTGTGATTGGCCGATACGTTATAGTCCAATATCTTTTGAATGGTTTGACATACAGAGACATGGGTGGTGTCAAATGACTAAGTATCGAGCCCCTGACCCTCATTGGTGCAAATTAGCCCCGCCCCTTCTTCTGATTGGCTGATACGTTAAAGTCCAATATCTTTTGAATGGTTTGACATACAGAGACATGGGTGGTGTCAAATGACTAAGTATCGAGCCCCTGACCCTCATTGGTGCAAATTAGCCCCGCCCCTTCTTCTGATTGGCCGATACGTTATAGTCCAATATCTTTTGAATGGTTTGACATACAGAGACATGGGTGGTGTCAAATGACTAAGTATCGAGTCCCTGACCCTCATTGGTGCAAATTAGCCCCGCCCCTTCTTCTGATTGGCCGATACGTTATAGTCCAATATCTTTTGAATGGTTTGACATAGAGAGTCATGGGTGGTGTCAAATGACTAAGTATCGAGTCCCTGACCCTCATTGGTGCAAATTAGCCCCGCCCCTTCTTCTGATTGGCTGATACGTTAAAGTCCAATATCTTTTGAATGGTTTGACATACAGAGACATGGGTGGTGTCAAATGACTAAGTATCGAGTCCCTGACCCTCATTGGTGCAAATTAGCCACGCCCCTTCTTCTGATTGGCCGATACGTTATAGTCCAATATCTTTTGAATGGTTTGACATACAGAGACATGGGTGGTGTCAAATGACTAAGTATCGAGTCCCTGACCCTCATTGGTGCAAATTAGCCACGCCCCTTCTTCTGATTGGCTGATACGTTAAAGTCCAATATCTTTTGAATGGTTTGACATACAGAGACATGGGTGGTGTCAAATGACTAAGTATCGAGTCCCTGACCCTCATTGCTGCAAATTAGCCCCGCCCCTTCTTCTGATTGGCCGATACGTTATATTCCAATATCTTTTGAATGGTTTGACATACAGAGACATGGGTGGTGTCAAATGACCAAGTATCGAGTCCTTGACCTTCATGGGTGCATCCCGCGATCATCCGGCAGTAGTCCGTGGCACTTCAAAATTTCCCGGGAATTTTGGTCTAGTTTATTTATTATTATTCCATATTCTTCCGTATAAACTTCGGCGCGTAACTAGTTGCGCAGCTTTGAGAAAACTCAAAAAGTAAAAACGTAGAAACGTGCGACTTAATCGGGAATCAATTGGTATGACTTTTATAAGCGATTGGCATGCACGTTTTTGCGCAACGTGCACAAACGTGCGCTTTTTGCCCCATCGTGAACGCATTGCGTGAACTTTGGGGCCTCACCACTCGCACACCGTTACTCGAAAAATTCTGAACCGATTTAGAAAGTTGTAGGCCCTGAATTTAACTACAGTCCTGTGGATTTTCAGAACGATGGCACGAATAGTTTTTGCACGAAGTGCAAAAACATTTCCAAATTTCCAAACTAATGGGGAAGATTTTCCCATGTATTTGTATGGGGCAGCATTTCACACTGTGGGTGTGAAATGTCCGGTGAAGGTTAAAAAAAAAAAAAAATCACCTTTTTTCTGAGTCACCTATCTTTCTCATACTTGCACGTAGAAACGTCATTCAAACTTCAAAACGGAGGAAAACTTCTCTTCTCTCTCTAAACCCCGGACTGTTTTTTCCTAAAATGTACACTTTTCAAGATATGAGCCTTCAAGCGAGGACTAAAAAACCCCCTTTTTCAAATCTAGAGTGGAGGTTTGAATTGATCAGAGTGAGCAGAACCCTGAAAAAATGACCATAATTTTTATTTGTAACTCGACCTCACGGCCGAACCGTAAAAGCTGGACAGATAATTTTTGGTCAGAATGTAGACATACATTTTGGTATTCTTAAAATGTGACTTTGACAGGCGTGGTGTGCACAAAATTTAAACGGGGAGACTAAGAGCCATGCCAATTCCTGTCTCTCTCTCCATTCACTGCAATGTTAAAAAAAAATTTCTTCAAAAAAATCTCATTTTTGTTTTCGAATTGCCGTTACTAACACATTTTAAGGAATATCTGAATAAAATTAAGATTGTCAGAATCTTCCGGGTTCTGTCTCTCTCACGATGTCTTTGTTTTTCTGCTAGGAGCTACAGTTTGATTACAAGGTGAAGTTATTTGAGGCTTGTCAAATCCGAAGAACTAGCTGAGTCATTCCAATACAATATACACTACCATACTTCCGGGTCATGTGACCCAGAACTAGTCACATGACCCACTCAATGCAGACTTCATAATACTTTACCTTGGATAATGGAGGAATCTGAACCCTGACCTTTTGACCTTACATGATCCCCAGTCCTGCTGGGGACAGGTTCATGGGATATATATGTATATTATTATTATTATACATATAAATATTTACATTTGTATATTATATATACATATTAGCCCCGCCCCTTCTTCTGATTGGCCGATACGTTATAGTCCAATATCTTTTGAATGGTTTGACATAGAGTGTCACGGGTGGTATCAAATGACTAAGTATCGAGCCCCTGACCCTCATTGGTGCAAATTAGCCCCGCCCCTTCTTCTGATTGGCTGATACGTTAAAGTCCAATATCTTTTGAATGGTTTGACATAGAGACTCACGGGTGGTATCAAATGACTAAGTATCGAGCCCCTGACCCTCATTGGTGCAAATTAGCCCCGCCCCTTCTTCTGATTGGCTGATACGTTAAAGTCCAATATCTTTTGAATGGTTTGACATACAGAGACATGGGTGGTGTCAAATGACTAAGTATCGAGTCCCTGACCCTCATTGGTGCAAATTAGCCCCGCCCCTTCTTCTGATTGGCCGATACGTTATAGTCCAATATCTTTTGAATGGTTTGACATACAGAGACATGGGTGGTGTCAAATGACTAAGTATCGAGCCCCTGACCCTCATTGGTGCAAATTAGCCTCGCCCCTTCTTCTGATTGGCTGATACGTTAAAGTCCAATATCTTTTGAATGGTTTGACATACAGAGACATGGGTGGTGTCAAATGACTAAGTATCGAGTCCCTGACCCTCATTGGTGCAAATTAGCCACGCCCCTTCTTCTGATTGGCTGATACGTTAAAGTCCAATATCTTTTGAATGGTTTGACATACAGAGACATAGGTGGTGTCAAATGACTAAGTATCGAGTCCCTGACCCTCATTGGTGCAAATTAGTCCCGCCCCTTCTTCTGATTGGCTGATACGTTAAAGTCCAATATCTTTTGAATGGTTTGACATACAGAGACATGGGTGGTTTCAAATGACTAAGTATGGAGTCCCTGACCCTCATTGGTGCAATTTAGCCACGCCCCTTCTTCTGATTGGCCGATACGTTATAGTCCAATATCTTTTGAATGGTTTGACATACAGAGACATGGGTGGTGTCAAATGACCAAGTATCGAGTCCCTGACCCTCATTGGTGCAAATTAGCCACGCCCCTTCTTCTGATTGGCTGATACGTTAAAGTCCAATATCTTTTGAATGGTTTGACATACAGAGACATGGGTGGTGTCAAATGACTAAGTATCGAGTCCCTGACCTTCATGGGTGCATCCCGCGATCATCCGGCAGTAGTCCGTGGCACTTCAAAATTTCCCGGGAATTTTGGTCTAGTTTATTATTATTATTCCATATTCTTCCGTATAAACTTCGGCGCGTAACTAGTTGCGCAGCTTTGAGAAAACTCAAAAAGTAAAAACGTAGAAACGTGCGCCTTAATCGGGAATCGATTGGTATGACTTTTATTAGCGATTGGCGTGCACGTTTTTGCGCAACGTGCACAAACGTGCACTTTTTGCCCCATCCGGAACGCATTGCGTCAACTTTGGGGCCTCACCACTCGCACACCGTTACTCGAAAAATTATGAACCGATTTAGAAAGTTGTAGGCCCTGAATTTAACTACATTCCTGTGGATTTTCAGAACGATGGCACGAATAGTTTTTGCACGAAGTGCAAAAACATTTCCAAATTTCCAAACTAATGGGGACCATGTATTTGTATGGGGCAGCATTTCACACTGTGTGTGGGATGAGGTTAAAAAAAAAAAAATCACCTTTTTTCTGAGTCACCTATCTTTCTCATACTTGCACGTAGAAAGGTCATTCAAACTTCAAAACGGAGGAAAACTTCTCTTCTCTCTCTAAACCCCGGACTGTTTTTTCCTAAAATGTACACTTTTCAAGATATGAGCGCTCAAGCGAGGACTGGAAATCACTTTTTTGTCAAATCTTCAGTGCGGTTCTAATTGATCAGAGTGCGAGAGACTTTAAAAAAATGATCATAATTTTTATTTGTAACTCGACCTCACGGCCAAACCGTAAAAGGTAGACAGATCATTTTTGGTCAGAATATAGACATAGGTTTTGTGATTCATAAAATGTGACTTTGACAGGTGTGGTGTGCACAAAATTTGAACGGGGAGACTAACAGCCATGCCAAATCCTGTCTTTCTCTCCATTGACTCCCATAATAAATAACGTTTTCTTCAAAAAAATCTCATTTTTGTTTTCGAATTGCCGTTACTAACACATTTTAAGGAATATCTGAATAAAATTAAGATTGTCAGAATCTTCCGGGTTCTGTCTCTCTCACGATGTCTTTGTTTTTCTGCTAGGAGCTACAGTTTGATTACAAGGTGAAGTTATTTGAGGCTTGTCAAATCCGAAGAACTAGCTGAGTCATTCCAATACAATATACACTACCATACTTCCGGGTCATGTGACCCAGAACTAGTCACATGACCCACTCAATGCAGACTTCATAATACTTTACCTTGGATAATGGAGGAATCTGAACCCTGACCTTTTGACCTTACATGATCCCCAGTCCTGCTGGGGACAGGTTCATGGGATATATATGTATATTATTATTATTATACATATAAATATTTACATTTGTATATTATATATACATATTAGCCCCGCCCCTTCTTCTGATTGGCCGATACGTTATAGTCCAATATCTTTTGAATGGTTTGACATAGAGACTCACGGGTGGTATCAAATGACTAAGTATCGAGCCCCTGACACTCATTGGTGCAAATTAGCCCCGCCCCTTCTTCTGATTGGCTGATACGTTAAAGTCCAATATCTTTTGAATGGTTTGACATACAGAGACATGGGTGGTGTCAAATGAC
This sequence comes from Cololabis saira, assembly GCF_033807715.1. NCBI lineage: Eukaryota > Metazoa > Chordata > Actinopteri > Beloniformes > Belonidae > Cololabis > Cololabis saira. The sequence continues at coordinate 9,291,053 of NC_084599.1, read as the reverse complement.
TAAGTATCGAGTCCCTGACCCTCATTGGTGCAAATTAGCCCCGCCCCTTCTTCTGATTGGCCGATACGTTATAGTCCAATATCTTTTGAATGGTTTGACATACAGAGACATGGGTGGTGTCAAATGACTAAGTATCGAGTCCCTGACCCTCATTGGTGCAAATTAGCCACGCCCCTTCTTCTGATTGGCTGATACGTTAAAGTCCAATATCTTTTGAATGGTTTGACATACAGAGACATGGGTGGTGTCAAATGACTAAGTATCGAGTCCCTGACCCTCATTGGTGCAAATTAGCCCCTCCCCTTCTTCTGATTGGCTGATACGTTAAAGTCCAATATCTTTTGAATGGTTTGACATACAGAGACATGGGTGGTGTCAAATGACTAAGTATGGAGTCCCTCACCCTCATTGGTGCAAATTAGCCACGCCCCTTCTTCTGATTGGCCGATACGTTATAGTCCAATATCTTTTGAATGGTTTGACATACAGAGACATGGGTGGTGTCAAATGACCAAGTATCGAGTCCCTGACCCTCATTGGTGCAAATTAGCCACGCCCCTTCTTCTGATTGGCCGATACGTTAAAGTCCAATATCTTTTGAATGGTTTGACATACAGAGACATGGGTGGTGTCAAATGACTAAGTATCGAGTCCCTGACCCTCATTGGTGCAAATTAGCCACGCCCCTTCTTCTGATTGGCCGATACGTTATAGTCCAATATCTTTTGAATGGTTTGACATAGAGAGTCATGGGTGGTGTCAAATGACCAAGTATCGAGTCCTTGACCTTCATGGGTGCATCCCGCGATCATCCGGCAGTAGTCCGTGGCACTTCAAAATTTCCCGGGAATTTTGTCTAGTTATTTATTATTATTTATTCCATATTCTTCCGTATAAACTTCGGCGCGTAACTAGTTGCGCAGCTTTGAGAAAACTCAAAAAGTAAAAACGTAGAAACGTGCGCCTTAATCGGGAATCGATTGGTATGACTTTTATTAGCGATTGGCGTGCACGTTTTTGCGCAACGTGCACAAACGTGCACTTTTTGCCCCATCCGGAACGCATTGCGTCAACTTTGGGGCCTCACCACTCGCACACCGTTACTCGAAAAATTATGAACCGATTTAGAAAGTTGTAGGCCCTGAATTTAACTACATTCCTGTGGATTTTCAGAACGATGGCACGAATAGTTTTTGCACGAAGTGCAAAAACATTTCCAAATTTCCAAACTAATGGGGACCATGTATTTGTATGGGGCAGCATTTCACACTGTGTGTGGGATGAGGTTAAAAAAAAAAAAATCACCTTTTTTCTGAGTCACCTATCTTTCTCATACTTGCACGTAGAAAGGTCATTCAAACTTCAAAACGGAGGAAAACTTCTCTTCTCTCTCTAAACCCCGGACTGTTTTTTCCTAAAATGTACACTTTTCAAGATATGAGCGCTCAAGCGAGGACTGGAAATCACTTTTTTGTCAAATCTTCAGTGCGGTTCTAATTGATCAGAGTGCGAGAGACTTTAAAAAAATGATCATAATTTTTATTTGTAACTCGACCTCACGGCCAAACCGTAAAAGGTAGACAGATCATTTTTGGTCAGAATATAGACATAGGTTTTGTGATTCATAAAATGTGACTTTGACAGGCGTGGTGTGCACAAAATTTGAACGGGGAGACTAACAGCCATGCCAAATCCTGTCTTTCTCTCCATTGACTCCCATGTTAAATAACGTTTTCTTCAAAAAAATCTCATTTTTGTTTTCGAATTGCCGTTACTAACACATTTTAAGGAATATCTGAATAAAATTAAGATTGTCAGAATCTTCCGGGTTCTGTCTCTCTCACGATGTCTTTGTTTTTCTGCTAGGAGCTACAGTTTGATTACAAGGTGAAGTTATTTGAGGCTTGTCAAATCCGAAGAACTAGCTGAGTCATTCCAATACAATATACACTACCATACTTCCGGGTCATGTGACCCAGAACTAGTCACATGACCCACTCAATGCAGACTTCATGATACTTTACCTTGGATAATGGAGGAATCTGAACCCTGACCTTACATGATCCCCAGTCCTGCTGGGGACAGGTTCATGGGATATATATGTATATTATTATTATTATACATATAAATATTTACATTTGTATATTATATATACATATTAGCCCCGCCCCTTCTTCTGATTGGCCGATACGTTATAGTCCAATATCTTTTGAATGGTTTGACATAAAGAGTCACGGGTGGTGTCAAATGACTAAGTATCGAGCCCCTGACCCTCATTGGTGCAAATTAGCCCCGCCCCTTCTTCTGATTGGCCGATACGTTATAGTCCAATATCTTTTGAATGGTTTGACATAAAGAGTCACGGGTGGTGTCAAATGACTAAGTATCGAGCCCCTGACCCTCATTGGTGCAAATTAGCCCCGCCCCTTCTTCTGATTGGCCGATACCTTATAGTCCAATATCTTTTGAATGGTTTGACATAGAGAGACATGGGTGGTGTCAAATGACTAAGTATCGAGTCCCTGACCCTCATTGGTGCAAATTAGCCCCGCCCCTTCTTCTGATTGGCCGATACGTTATAGTCCAATATCTTTTGAATGGTTTGACATACAGAGACATGGGTGGTGTCAAATGACTAAGTAACGAGTCCCTGACCCTCATTGGTGCAAATTAGCCCCACCCCTTCTTCTGATTGGCCGATACCTTATAGTCCAATATCTTTTGAATGGTTTGACATAGAGAGTCATGGGTGGTGTCAAATGACTAAGCATCGAGTCCCTGACCCTCATTGGTGCAAATTAGCCCCGCCCCTTCTTCTGATTGGCCGATACGTTATAGTCCAATATCTTTTGAATGGTTTGACATACAGAGACATGGGTGGTGTCAAATGACTAAGTATCGAGTCCCTGACCCTCATTGGTGCAAATTAGCCCCGCCCCTTCTTCTGATTGGCCGATACGTTATAGTCCAATATCTTTTGAATGGTTTGACATACAGAGTCATGGGTGGTGTCAAATGACAAAGTATCGAGTCCTTGACCTTCATGGGTGCATCCCGCGATCATCCGGCAGTAGTCCGTGGCACTTCAAAATTTCCCGGGAATTTTGGTCTAGTTAGTGCCACGGCTGCGCCACGTGGCACTCCTCCTCCATTGAGATGCGCAAGCTCAATGGAGGAGGAGTGCCTCGTGCGCAGCACGAGGCACTAATACTATTGCTCAGGCTTATTATTTATTTATTATTATTCCATATTCTTCCGTATAAACTTCGGCGCGTAACTAGTTGCGCAGCTTTGAGAAAACTCAAAAAGTAAAAACGTAGAAACGTGCGACTTAATCGGGAATCAATTGGTATGACTTTTATAAGCGATTGGCGTGCACGTTTTTGCGCAACGTGCACAAACGTGCACTTTTTGCCCCATCCGGAACGCATTGCGTGAACTTTGGGGCCTCACCACTCGCATACCGTTACTCGAAAAATTCTGAACCGATTTAGAAAGTTGTAGGCCCTGAATTTAACTACAGTCCTCTGGATTTTCAGAACGATGGCACGAATAGTTTTTGCACGAAGTGCAAAAACATTTCCAAATTTCCAAACTAATGGGGAAGATTTTCCCATGTATTTGTATGGGGCAGCATTTCACACTGTGGGTGTAAAATGTCCGGTGAAGGTTAAAAAAAAAAAAAAATCACCTTTTTTCTGAGTCACCTATCTTTCTCATACTTGCACGTAGAAACGTCATTCAAACTTCAAAACGGAGGAAAACTTCTCTTCTCTCTCTAAACCCCAGACTGTTTTTTCCTAAAATGTACACTTTTCAAGATATGAGCCCTCAAGCGAGGACTGGAAATCACTTTTTTGTCAAATCTTCAGTGCGGTTCTAATTGATCAGAGTGCGAGAGACTTTGAAAAAATGACCATAATTTTTATTTGTAACTTGAGCTCACGGCCGAACCGTAAAAGCTAGAAAGATAATCTTTGGTCAGAATGTAGACATAGATGTTGAGATTCAAATAATGTGACTTTGACAGGCGTGGTGTGCACAAAATTTGAACGGGGGAGCCAAGAGTCACGCCAAATCCTGCCTCTGTCTCCATTAAGTCTAATGTTAAAATAAGTTTTCTTCAAAAAAATCTCATTTTTGTTTTCGAATTGCCGTTACTAACACATTTTAAGGAATATCTGAATAAAATTAAGATTGTCAGAATCTTCCGGGTTCTGTCTCTCTCACGATGTCTTTGTTTTTCTGCTAGGAGCTACAGTTTGATTACAAGGTGAAGTTATTTGAGGCTTGTCAAATCCGAAGAACTAGCTGAGTCATTCCAATACAATATACACTACCATACTTCCGGGTCATGTGACCCAGAACTAGTCACATGACCCACTCAATGCAGACTTCATAATACTTTACCTTGGATAATGGAGGAATCTGAACCCTGACCTTTTGACCTTACATGATCCCCAGTCCTGCTGGGGACAGGTTCATGGGATATATATGTATATTATTATTATTATACATATAAATATTTACATTTGTATATTATATATACATATTAGCCCCGCCCCTTCTTCTGATTGGCCGATACGTTATAGTCCAATATCTTTTGAATGGTTTGACATAGAGACTCACGGGTGGTATCAAATGACTAAGTATCGAGCCCCTGACCCTCATTGGTGCAAATTAGCCCCGCCCCTTCTTCTGATTGGCTGATACGTTAAAGTCCAATATCTTTTGAATGGTTTGACATAGAGACTCACGGGTGGTATCAAATGACTAAGTATCGAGCCCCTGACCCTCATTGGTGCAAATTAGCCACGCCCCTTCTTCTGATTGGCTGATACGTTAAAGTCCAATATCTTTTGAATGGTTTGACATACAGAGACATGGGTGGTGTCAAATGACTAAGTATCGAGTCCCTGACCCTCATTGGTGCAAATTAGCCACGCCCCTTCTTCTGATTGGCTGATACGTTAAAGTCCAATATCTTTTGAATGGTTTGACATACAGAGACATGGGTGGTGTCAAATGACTAAGTATCGAGTCCCTGACCCTCATTGGTGCAAATTAGCCCCGCCCCTTCTTCTGATTGGCTGATACGTTAAAGTCCAATATCTTTTGAATGGTTTGACATACAGAGACATGGGTGGTGTCAAATGACTAAGTATCGAGTCCCTGACCCTCATTGGTGCAAATTTGCCCCGCCCCTTCTTCTGATTGGCTGATACGTTAAAGTCCAATATCTTTTGAATGGTTTGACATACAGAGACATGGGTGGTGTCAAATGACTAAGTATGGAGTCCCTGACCCTCATTGGTGCAAATTAGCCACGCCCCTTCTTCTGATTGGCCGATACGTTATAGTCCAATATCTTTTGAATGGTTTGACATACAGAGACATGGGTGGTGTCAAATGACCAAGTATCGAGTCCCTGACCCTCATTGGTGCAAATTAGCCACGCCCCTTCTTCTGATTGGCCGATACGTTATAGTCCAATATCTTTTGAATGGTTTGACATAGAGAGTCATGGGTGGTGTCAAATGACCAAGTATCGAGTCCTTGACCTTCATGGGTGCATCCCGCGATCATCCGGCAGTAGTCCGTGGCACTTCAAAATTTCCCGGGAATTTTGGTCTAGTTATTTATTTATTATTCCATATTCTTCCGTATAAACTTCGGCGCGTAACTAGTCCCACAGCTTTGAGAAAACGCGAAAAGTAAAAACGTAGAAACGTGCGGCTTAATCGGGAATCGATTGGTATGACTTTTATTAGCGATTGGCGTGCACGTTTTTGCGCAACGTGCACAAACGTGCGCTTTTTGCCCCATCCGGAACGCATTGCGTGAACTTTGGGGCCTCACCACTCGCACACCGTTACTCGAAAAATTCTGAACCGATTTAGAAAGTTGTAGGCCCTGAATTTAACTACAGTCCTGTGGATTTTCAGAACGATGGCAAGAATAGTTTTTGCACGAAGTGCAAAAACATTTCCAAATTTCCAAACTAATGGGGAAGATTTTCCCATGCATTTCAATGGCGCCATTATAAGCGGATGGGAAAATGTTGAGAAAAAAAATACAAAATTCACCTTTTTTCCGAGTCACGTATCTTTCTCATACTTGGACGTAGAAACGTCATTCAAACTTCAAAACGGAGGAAAACTTCTCTTCTCTCTCCAAACCCCGGACTGTTTTTTCCTAAAATGTACACTTTTCAAGATATGAGCGCTCAAGCGAGGACTGGAAATCACTTTTTTGTCAAATCTACAGTGCGGTTCTAATTGATCAGAGTGCGAGAGACTTTAAAAAAATGATCATAATTTTTATTTGTAACTCGACCTCACGGCCAAACCGTAAAAGGTAGACAGATCATTTTTGGTCAGAATATAGACATAGGTGTTGTGATTTATAAAATGTGACTTTGACAGGCGTGGTGTGCACAAAATTTGACCGGGGGGCCCAACAGACACGCCAAATCCTGTCTTTCTCTCCATTGACTCCCATGTTAAATAACGTTTTCTTCAAAAAAATCTCATTTTTGTTTTCGAATTGCCGTTACTAACACATTTTAAGGAATATCTGAATAAAATTAAGATTGTCAGAATCTTCCGGGTTCTGTCTCTCTCACGATGTCTTTGTTTTTCTGCTAGGAGCTACAGTTTGATTACAAGGTGAAGTTATTTGAGGCTTGTCAAATCCGAAGAACTAGCTGAGTCATTCCAATACAATATACACTACCATACTTCCGGGTCATGTGACCCAGAACTAGTCACATGACCCACTCAATGCAGACTTCATAATACTTTACCTTGGATAATGGAGGAATGTGAACCCTGACCTTTTGACCTTACATGATCCCCAGTCCTGCTGGGGACAGGTTCATGGGATATATATGTATATTATTATTATTATACATATAAATATTTACATTTGTATATTATATATACATATTAGCCCCGCCCCTTCTTCTGATTGGCCGATACGTTATAGTCCAATATCTTTTGAATGGTTTGACATAGAGACTCACGGGTGGTATCAAATGACTAAGTATCGAGCCCCTGACCCTCATTGGTGCAAATTAGCCCTGCCCCTTCTTCTGATTGGCTGATACGTTAAAGTCCAATATCTTTTGAATGGTTTGACATACAGAGACATGGGTGGTGTCAAATGACTAAGTATCGAGTCCCTGACCCTCATTGGTGCAAATTAGCCACGCCCCTTCTTCTGATTGGCCGATACGTTATAGTCCAATATCTTTTGAATGGTTTGACATACAGAGACATGGGTGGTGTCAAATGACTAAGTATCGAGTCCCTGACCCTCATTGGTGCAAATTAGCCACGCCCCTTCTTCTGATTGGCTGATACGTTAAAGTCCAATATCTTTTGAATGGTTTGACATACAGAGACATGGGTGGTGTCAAATGACTAAGTATCGAGTCCCTGACCCTCATTGGTGCAAATTAGCCCCGCCCCTTCTTCTGATTGGCTGATACGTTAAAGTCCAATATCTTTTGAATGGTTTGACATACAGAGACATGGGTGGTGTCAAATGACTAAGTATGGAGTCCCTGACCCTCATTGGTGCAAATTAGCCACGCCCCTTCTTCTGATTGGCCGATACGTTATAGTCCAATATCTTTTGAATGGTTTGACATACAGAGACATGGGTGGTGTCAAATGACCAAGTATGGAGTCCCTGACCCTCATTGGTGCAAATTAGCCACGCCCCTTCTTCTGATTGGCTGATACGTTAAAGTCCAATATCTTTTGAATGGTTTGACATACAGAGACATGGGTGGTGTCAAATGACTAAGTATCGAGTCCCTGACCCTCATTGGTGCAAATTAGCCACGCCCCTTCTTCTGATTGGCTGATACGTTAAAGTCCAATATCTTTTGAATGGTTTGACATAGAAAGTCATGGGTGGTGTCAAATGACTAAGTATCGAGTCCTTGACCTTCATGGGTGCATCCCGCGATCATCCGGCAGTAGTCCGTGGCACTTCAAAATTTCCCGGGAATTTTGGTCTAGTTAGTGCCACGGCTGCGCCACGTGGCACGCCTCCTCCATTGAGCTGCGCAAGCTCAATGGAGGAGGAGTGCCTCGTGCGCAGCACGAGGCACTCATACTATTGCTCAGGCTTATTAGTGCCACGGCTGCGCCACGTGGCACGCCTCCTCCATTGAGATGCGCAAGCTCAATGGAGGAGGAGTGCCTCGTGCGCAGCACGAGGCACTAATACTATTGCTCAGGCTTATTATTTATTATTTATTTATTCCATATTCTTCCGTATAAACTTCGGCGCGTAACTAGTCGCACAGCTTTGAGAAAACTCAAAAAGTAAAAACGTAGAAACGTGCGACTTAATCGGGAATCAATTGGTATGACTTTTATAAGCGATTGGCGTGCACGTTTTTGCGCAACGTGCACAAACGTGCACTTTTTGCCCCATCCGGAACGCATTGCGTGAACTTTGGGGCCTCACCACTCGCATACCGTTACTCGAAAAATTCTGAACCGATTTAGAAAGTTGTAGGCCCTGAATTTAACTACAGTCCTCTGGATTTTCAGAACGATGGCACGAATAGTTTTTGCACGAAGTGCAAAAACATTTCCAAATTTCCAAACTAATGGGGAAGATTTTCCCATGTATTTGTATGGGGCAGCATTTCACACTGTGGGTGTAAAATGTCCGGTGAAGGTTAAAAAAAAAAAAAAATCACCTTTTTTCTGAGTCACCTATCTTTCTCATACTTGCACGTAGAAACGTCATTCAAACTTCAAAACGGAGGAAAACTTCTCTTCTCTCTCTAAACCCCGGACTGTTTTTTCCTAAAATGTACACTTTTCAAGATATGAGCCTTCAAGCGAGGACTAAAAAACCCCCTTTTTCAAATCTAGAGTGGAGGTTTTAATTGATCAGAGTGAGCAGAACCCTGAAAAAATGACCATAATTTTTATTTGTAACTCGACCTCACGGCCGAACCGTAAAAGCAGGACAGATAATTTTTGGTCAGAATGTAGACATACATTTTGGTATTCTTAAAATGTGACTTTGACAGGCGTGGTGTGCACAAAATTTAAACGGGGAGACTAAGAGCCATGCCAATTCCTGTCTCTCTCTCCATTCACTGCAATGTTAAAAAAAAATTTCTTCAAAAAAATCTCATTTTTGTTTTCGAATTGCCGTTACTAACACATTTTAAGGAATATCTGAATAAAATTAAGATTGTCAGAATCTTCCGGGTTCTGTCTCTCTCACGATGTCTTTGTTTTTCTGCTAGGAGCTACAGTTTGATTACAAGGTGAAGTTATTTGAGGCTTGTCAAATCCGAAGAACTAGCTGAGTCATTCCAATACAATATACACTACCATACTTCCGGGTCATGTGACCCAGAACTAGTCACATGACCCACTCAATGCAGACTTCATAATACTTTACCTTGGATAATGGAGGAATCTGAACCCTGACCTTTTGACCTTACATGATCCCCAGTCCTGCTGGGGACAGGTTCATGGGATATATATGTATATTATTATTATTATACATATAAATATTTACATTTGTATATTATATATACATATTAGCCCCGCCCCTTCTTCTGATTGGCCGATACGTTATAGTCCAATATCTTTTGAATGGTTTGACATAGAGACTCACGGGTGGTATCAAATGACTAAGTATCGAGCCCCTGACCCTCATTGGTGCAAATTAGCCACGCCCCTTCTTCTGATTGGCTGATACGTTAAAGTCCAATATCTTTTGAATGGTTTGACATACAGAGACATGGGTGGTGTCAAATGACTAAGTATGGAGTCCCTGACCCTCATTGGTGCAAATTAGCCCCGCCCCTTCTTCTGATTGGCTGATACGTTAAAGTCCAATATCTTTTGAATGGTTTGACATACAGAGACATGGGTGGTGTCAAATGACTAAGTATCGAGTCCCTGACCCTCATTGGTGCAAATTAGCCACGCCCCTTCTTCTGATTGGCTGATTCGTTAAAGTCCAATATCTTTTGAATGGTTTGACATACAGAGACATGGGTGGTGTCAAATGACTAAGTATGGAGTCCCTGACCCTCATTGGTGCAAATTAGCCCCGCCCCTTCTTCTGATTGGCTGATACGTTAAAGTCAAATATCTTTTGAATGGTTTGACATACAGAGACATGGGTGGTGTCAAATGACTAAGTATCGAGTCCCTGACCCTCATTGGTGCAAATTAGCCACGCCCCTTCTTCTGATTGGCTGATACGTTAAAGTCCAATATCTTTTGAATGGTTTGACATACAGAGACATGGGTGGTGTCAAATGACTAAGTATCGAGTCCCTGACCCTCATTGGTGCAAATTAGCCACGCCCCTTCTTCTGATTGGCTGATACGTTAAAGTCCAATATCTTTTGAATGGTTTGACATACAGAGACATGGGTGGTGTCAAATGACTAAGTATGGAGTCCCTGACCCTCATTGGTGAAAATTAGCCCCGCCCCTTCTTCTGATTGGCTGATACGTTAAAGTCCAATATCTTTTGAATGGTTTGACATACAGAGACATGGGTGGTGTCAAATGACTAAGTATCGAGTCCCTGACCTTCATGGGTGCATCCCGCGATCATCCGGCAGTAGTCCGTGGCACTTCAAAATTTCCCGGGAATTTTGGTCTAGTTATTATTATATATTCTTCCGTAAAAACTTTGGCGCGTAACTAGTCCCGCAGCTTTGAGAAAACGCGAAAAGTAAAAACGTACAAACGTGCGCCTTAATCGGGAATCGATTGGTATGACTTTTATAAGCAATTGGCGTGCACGTTTTTGCGCAACGTGCACAAACGTGCACTTTTTGCCCCATCCGGAACGCATTGCGTGAACTTTGGGGCCTCACCACTCGCACACCGTTACTCGAAAAATTCTGAACCGATTTAGAAAGTTGTAGGCCCTGAATTTAACTACAGTCCTGTGGATTTTCAGAACAATGGCACGAATAGTTTTTGCACGAAGTGCAAAAACATTTCCAAATTTCCAAACTAATGGGGAAGATTTTCCCATGCATTTCAATGGCGCCATTATAAGCGGATGGGAAAATGTTGAGAAAAAAAGACAAAATTCACCTCTTTTCCGAGTCACGTATCTTTCTCATACTTGGACGTAGAAACGTCATTCAAACATCAAAACGGAGGAAAACTTCTCTTCTCTCTCCAAACCCCGGACTGTTTTTTCCTAAAATGTACACTTTTCAAGATATGAGCCCTCAAGCGAGGTCTGGAAATCACTTTTTTTCAAATCTAGAGCACGGGAGTCAGTTTGCTAGAGTGTAGTTACACTGAAAAAAAAACATGATTTCTTATTTGTAACTCGAGGTCACGGCCAAACCGTAAAAGGTAGACAGATCATTTTTGGTCAGAATATAGACATAGGTGTTGTGATTTATAAAATGTGACTTTGACAGGCGTGGTGTGCACAAAATTTTAACGGGGGGCCCAACAGACGCGCCAATTCCTGTCTCGCTGTTCATTGACTCCCATGTTAAAAAACATTTTCTTAAAAAAAATCTCATTTTTGTTTTCGAATTGCCGTTACTAACACATTTTAAGGAATATCTGAATGAAAATAAGATTGACAGAATGTTCTGGGTTCTCCGTCTCTCACGATGTTTTCATATTTCTGCTAAGAGCTACGGTTTGAGCGCAAGGTGGAGTGATTTCAGGTTTGTCACAACAGAAAATCTAGCTGTCATTCCCGCTCCCTCTGTATCAGGTTCTTGTTGCCCCTAACAACCAGAGCTCAGGTGTACTGATTAGACTGACCCAGACCTGGTCACATGACACAGTCATTACAGACTTCATGTAATATAACCTGGAAAATGGAGGAATCTGAACCCTGACCTTTTGACCTTACATGATCCCCAGTCCTGCTGGGAACAGGTTCATTGGATATATATGTATATTATTATTATTATACATATAAATATTTACATTTGTATATTATATATACATATTAGCCCCGCCCCTTCTTGTGATTGGCCGAAACGTTAAAGTCCAATATCTTTTGAATGGTTTGACATACAGAGGCATGGGTGGTGTCAAATGACTAAGTATCGAGGCCCTGACCCTCATTGGTGCAAATTAGCCACGCCCCTTCTTCTGATTGGCCGATACGTTATAGTCCAATATCTTTTGAATGGTTTGACATACAGAGACATGGGTGGTGTCAAATGACTAACTATCGAGTCCCTGACCCTCATTGGTGCAAATTAGCCACGCCCCTTCTTCTGATTGGCTGATACGTTAAAGTCCAATATCTTTTGAATGGTTTGACATACAGAGACATGGGTGGTGTCAAATGACTAAGTATCGAGTCCCTGACCCTCATTGGTTCAAATTAGCCCCGCCCCTTCTTCTGATTGGCTGATACGTTAAAGTCCAATATCTTTTGAATGGTTTGACATACAGAGACATGGGTGGTGTCAAATGACTAAGTATCGAGTCCCTGACCCTCATTGGTGCAAATTAGCCCCGCCCCTTCTTCTGATTGGCTGATACGTTAAAGTCCAATATCTTTTGAATGGTTTGACATACAGAGACATGGGTGGTGTCAAATGACTAAGTATGGAGTCCCTGACCCTCATTGGTGCAAATTAGCCACGCCCCTTCTTCTAATTGGCCGATACGTTATAGTCCAATATCTTTTGAATGGTTTGACATACAGAGACATGGGTGGTGTCAAATGACTAAGTATCGAGTCCCTGACCCTCATTGGTGCAAATTAGCCCCGCCCCTTCTTCTGATTGGCTGATACGTTAAAGTCCAATATCTTTTGAATGGTTTGACATACAGAGACATGGGTGGTGTCAAATGACTAAGTATCGAGTCCCTGACCCTCATTGGTACAAATTAGCCCCGCCCCTTCTTCTGATTGGCTGATACGTTAAAGTCCAATATCTTTTGAATGGTTTGACATACAGAGACATGGGTGGTGTCAAATGACTAAGTATCGAGTCCCTGACCCTCATTGGTGCAAATTAGCCACGCCCCTTCTTCTGATTGGCCGATACGTTATAGTCCAATATCTTTTGAATGGTTTGACATAGAGAGTCATGGGTGGTGTCAAATGACTAAGTATCGAGTCCTTGACCTTCATTGGTGCAAATTAGCCACGCCCCTTCTTCTGATTGGCTGATACGTTAAAGTCCAATATCTTTTGAATGGTTTGACATACAGAGACATGGGTGGTGTCAAATGACTAAGTATCGAGTCCCTGACCCTCATTGGTGCAAATTAGCCACGCCCCTTCTTCTGATTGGCCGATACGTTATAGTCCAATATCTTTTGAATGGTTTGACATAGAGAGTCATGGGTGGTGTCAAATGACTAAGTATCGAGTCCTTGACCTTCATGGGTGCATCCCGCGATCATCCGGCAGTAGTCCGTGGCACTTCAAAATTTCCCGGGAATTTTGGTCTAGTTAGTGCCACGGCCCCCGGCCAGAGGCACGACTCCTCCAAAGCTATGCAATAGCAAGGAGGAGTAGGCCTCTGGCCGGAGGCCAGAGGCACTATTGTTATTCTGCGGGTTTATTAGTGCCACGGCTGCGCCACGTGGCACTCCTCCTCCATTGAGCTGCGCAAGCTCAATGGAGGAGGAGTGCCTCGTGCGCAGCACGAGGCACTCATACTATTGCTCAGGCTTATTATTATTATATATTCTTCCGTAAAAACTTCGGCGCGTAACTAGTCCCGCAGCTTTGAGAAAACGCGAAAAGTAAAAACGTACAAACGTGCGCCTTAATCGGGAATCGATTGGTATGACTTTTATAAGCAATTGGCGTGCACGTTTTTGCGCAACGTGCACAAACGTGCGCTTTTTGCCCCATCCGGAACGCATTGCGTGAACTTTGGGGCCTCACCACTCGCACACAGTTACTCGAAAAATTCTGAACCGATTTAGAAAGTTGTAGGCCCTGAATTTAACTACAGTCCTGTGGATTTTCAGAACGATGGCACGAATAGTTTTTGCACGAAGTGCAAAAACATTTCCAAATTTCCAAACTAATGGGGAAGATTTTCCCATGCATTTCAATGGCGCCATTATAAGCGGATGGGAAAATGTTGAGAAAAAAAATACAAAATTCACCTTTTTTCCGAGTCACGTATCTTTCTCATACTTGCACGTAGAAACGTCATTCAAACTTCAAAACGGAGGAAAACTTCTCTTCTCTCTCCAAACCCCGGACTGTTTTTTCCTAAAATGTACACTTTTCAAGATATGAGCGCTCAAGCGAGGACTGGAAATCACTTTTTTGTCAAATCTTCAGTGCGGTTCGAATTCATTAGAGTGGAGAGACTTTCGAAAAATGATCATAATTTTAATTTGTAACTCGAGCTCACGGGCAAACCGTAAAAGCTAGAAAGATAATTTTTGGTCAGAATGTAGACATGGATGTTGAGATTCATAAAATGTGACTTTGACAGGCGTGGTGTGCACACAATTTTAACGGGGGGCCCAACAGACACGCCAAATCCTGTCTCGCTCTCCATTGAGTCCCATGTTAAATGAAGTTTTCTTCAAAAAAATCTCATTTTTTTTTTCGAATTGCCGTTACTAACACATTTTAAGGAATATCTGAATGAAAATAAGATTGACAGAATGTTCTGGGTTCTCCGTCTCTCACGATGTTTTCATTTTTCTGCTAAGAGCTACGGTTTGACCGCAAAGTGGAGTGATTTGAGGTTTGTCACAACCGAAAATCTAGCTGTCATTCCCGCTCCCTCTGTATCAGGTTCTTGTTGCCCCTAACAACCATAGCACAGCTGTGCTGATTAGACTGACCCAGACCTGGTCACATGACACAGTCATTACAGACTTCATGTAATATAACCTGGATAATGGAGAAATCTGAACCCTGACCTTTTGACCTTACATGATCCCCAGTCCTATTGGGAACAGGTTCATTGGATATATATGTATATTATTATTATTATACATATAAATATTTACATTTGTATATTATATATACAAATTAGCCCCGCCCCTTCTTGTGATTGGCCGATACGTTATAGTCCAATATCTTTTGAATGGTTTGACATACAGAGACATGGGTGGTGTCAAATGACTAAGTATCGAGTCCCTGACCCTCATTGGTGACAATTAGCCACGCCCCTTCTTCTGATTGGCCGATACGTTATAGTCCAATATCTTTTGAATGGTTTGACATACAGAGACATGGGTGGTGTCAAATGACTAAGTATCGAGTCCCTGACCCTCATTGGTGCAAATTAGCCACGCCCCTTCTTCTGATTGGCTGATACGTTAAAGTCCAATATCTTTTGAATGGTTTGACATACAGAGACATGGGTGGTGTCAAATGACTAAGTATGGAGTCCCTGACCCTCATTGGTGCAAATTAGCCCCGCCCCTTCTTCTGATTGGCTGATACGTTAAAGTCCAATATCTTTTGAATGGTTTGACATACAGAGACATGGGTGGTGTCAAATGACTAAGTATGGAGTCCCTGACCCTCATTGGTGCAAATTAGCCCCGCCCCTTCTTCTGATTGGCTGATACGTTAAAGTCCAATATCTTTTGAATGGTTTGACATACAGAGACATGGGTGGTGTCAAATGACTAAGTATCGAGTCCCTGACCCTCATTGGTGCAAATTAGCCCCGCCCCTTCTTCTAATTGGCCGATACGTTATAGTCCAATATCTTTTGAATGGTTTGACATAGAGAGTCATGGGTGGTGTCAAATGACAAAGTATCGAGTCCTTGACCTTCATGGGTGCATCCCGCGATCATCCGGCAGTAGTCCGTGGCACTTCAAAATTTCCCGGGAATTTTGGTCTAGTTATTATTATTCATCTTCCGGACAACTTTCGGTTCGCTACTCCTCCTAGAGCTTTGAGAAAACGCGAAAAGTAAAAACGTAGAAACATGCGCCTTAATCGGGAATCGTGTGCTATGACTTTTATAAGCAATTGGCGTGCACGTTTTTGCGCAACGTGCACAAACGTGCGCGCTAAAACCCATCCGGAATGCATTGGGAGAAGTTTGGGGCCTCACCACTCGCACACCGTTACTCGAAAAATTCTGAACCAAATTAGAAAGTTGTAGGCCCTGAATTTAACTACAGTCCTCTGGATTTTCAGAGCGATGGCACTAATAGTTTTTGCACGAAGTGCAAAAACATTTCCAAATTTCCCAAACTAATGGGGAGATCACGTCCCATGTATTCCTATGGCGCCATTCAAAGCGGATGGGAGAAAAAAGACGAAATTCACCTTTTTTCTCAGTCACGTATCTTCCTCATACTTGCACGTAGAAATGTCATTCAAACTTCAAAACGGAGGAAAACTTCTCTTCTCTCTCTGAACCTGGAACAGTTTTTTCCTAAAATGTACACTTTTCAAGATATGAGCGCTCAAGCGAGGACTGGAAATCACTTTTTTTCAAATCTAGAGCACGGGAGTCAGTTCGCTAGAGTGTAGTTAGACTGAAAAAAAAACATGATTTCTTATTTGTAACTCGAGGTCACGGCCAAACCGTAAAAGGTAGACGGATAATTTTTGGTCAGAATATAGACATAGGTGTTGAGATTCAAATAATGTGACTTTGACAGGCGTGGTGTGCACAAAATTTTAACAGGGGGCCCAACAGACACGCCAAATCCTGTCTCGATCTCCATTGAGTCCCATGTTAAATGAAGTTTTCTTCAAAAAAATCTCATTTTTGTTTTCGAATTGCCGTTACTAACACATTTTAAGTGATATCTGTATGAAAATAACATTTCCGGAATCTGCTGGGTTCTCCGTCGCTCACGATGTTTTCATTTTTCTGCTAAGAGCTACGGTTTGATGACAAAGTGGAGTGATTTGAGGTTTGTCACAACCGAAAATATAGCTGATTCATTGCCTCTGTATATATACTAGTAAGCTTCTGAAGTTTCTAGAAGCTTCTCTGTTCTGATGACTCATCCCCCCCGCAGGCTTCTGGGTCATGTGACCCAGGACTGGTCACATGACTCAGTCAGTACAGACTTAATATAATATAACCTGGAAAATGGAGAAATCTGAACCCTGACCTTCATCATCCTCTACCTTCATCATCCTCTACCTTCATCATCCTCTACCTTCATCATCCTCTACCTTCATCATCCTCTACCTTCATCATCCTCTACCTTCACCATCCTCTACCTTCATCATCCTCCTCTACCATCCCTCCATCCATCATCCCTCCATCATCCATCCATCCATCATCCATCCATCATCCATCCATCCATCCATCCATCCCTCCATCCATCCATCCATCCATCCATCCATCCATCATCCATCCATCATCCATCATCCATCCATCCATCATCCATCCATCATCCATCCATCCATCATCCATCATCCATCCATCCATCATCCATCCATCCATCCATCCCTCCATCCATCATCCCTCCATCATCCATCCATCCATCATCCATCCATCATCCATCCATCCATCCCTCCATCCATCCATCCATCCATCCATCCATCCATCCATCATCCATCCATCATCCATCATCCATCCATCCATCATCCATCCATCCATCATCCATCAATCATCCATCCATCATCCATCCATCCATCATCCATCCATCCATCATCCATCAATCATCCATCCATCATCCATCCATCCATCATCCATCCATCCATCATCCATCCATCCATCCATCCCTCCATCCATCATCCATCCATCATCCATACATCCATCAATCATCCATCCATCCATCATCCATCAATCATCCATCCATCCATCATCCATCCATCATCCATCCATCATCCATCCATCCATCCATCCATCCAGCATCCATCCATCCCTCCATCCATCCATCATCCATCCATCAATCATCCATCCATCATCCATCCATCCATCATCCATCCATCATCCATCCATCCCTCCATCCATCCATCATCCATCCATCCATCATCCATCCATCATCCATCCATCATCCATCCATCATCCATCCATCCATCATCCATCCATCATCCATCATCCATCCATCCCTCATCCATCCATCATCCATCATCCATCCATCATCCATCCATCCATCATCCATCATCCATCATCCATCCATCATCCATCCATCCATCATCCATCCATCCATCATCCATCCATCATCCATCCATCCATCATCCATCCATCATCCATCATCCATCCATCATCCATCCATCCATCATCCATCCATCTATCCATCCATCCATCATCCATCCATCCATCATCCATCCATCCATCATCCATCCATCATCCATCCATCCATCATCCATCCATCCATCCATCCATCATCCATCCATCCGTCCATCATCCATCCATCCATCATCCATCCATCATCCATCCATCATCCATCCATCCATCATCCATCCATCCATCATCCATCCATCCATCATCCATCCATCATCCATCCATCATCCATCCATCATCCATCCATCATCCATCATCCATCCATCCATCCATCCATCATCCATCCATCCATCCATCATCCATCCATCATCCATCCATCCCTCCATCCATCAATCATCCATCCATCATCCATCCATCCATCATCCATCCATCATCCATCCATCCATCATCCATCCATCCATCATCCATCATCCATCCATCATCCATCCATCCATCATCCATCCATCATCCATCCATCATCCATCCATCCATCATCCATCCATCATCCATCCATCCATCCATCCATCATCCATCCATCATCCATCCATCCATCATCCATCCATCATCCATCCATCCATCATCCATCCATCATCCATCCATCCATCCATCATCCATCATCCATCATCCATGCATCATCCATCCATCCATCCATCCATCAATCATCCATCCATCATCCATCCATCCATCCATCATCCATCCATCCATCCATCCATCATCCATCCATGATCCATCCATCCCTCCATCCATCAATCATCCATCCATCATCCATCCATCCATCATCCATCCATCATCCATCCATCATCCATCCATCCATCATCCATCCATCATCCATCCATCCATCATCCATCCATCATCCATCATCCATCATCCATCCATCCATCATCCATCCCTCCATCCATCATCCATCCATCATCCATCCCTCATCCATCCATCCATCCATTAACCATCCATCCATCCATCCATCATCCATCCATCCCTCCATCCATCCATCATCCATCCATCATCCACCCATCATCCATCCATCCCTCCATCCATCCATCATCCATCCATCATCCATACATCCCTCCATCCATCAATCATCCATCCATCCATCCATCCATCCATCATCCATCCATCATCCATCCATCCATCCATCATCCATCCATCCATCATCCATCATCCATCCATCCATCATCCATCCATCATCCATCCATCATCCATCATCCATCCATCCATCCATCATCCATCATCCATCCATCATCCATCCATCCATCATCCATCCATCATCCATCCATCCATCATCCATCCATCATCCATCATCCATCATCCATCCATCATCCATCCATCCATCCATCATCCATCCATCATCCATCCATCATCCATCATCCATCCATCCATCATCCATCCATCATCCATCCATCATCCATCATCCATCCATCCATCCATCATCCATCATCCATCCATCCATCCATCATCCATCCATCATCCATCCATCCATCATCCATCCATCATCCATCCATCATCCATCCATCATCCATCCATCCATCATCCATCCATCCATCCATCATCCATCCATCATTCATCCATCATCCATCATCCATCCATCATCCATCCATCCATCATCCATCCATCATCCATCCATCATCCATCATCCATCCATCCATCCATCATCCATCCATCATCCATCATCCATCCATCCATCATCCATCATCCATCCATCCATCCATCATCCATCCATCATCCATCATCCATCCATCCATCATCCATCCATCATCCATCCATCCATCCATCCATCATCCATCCATCATCCATCATCCATCCATCCATCCATCATCCATCATCCATCCATCCATCATCCATCCATCATCCATCCATCATCCATCCATCATCCATCATCCATCAATCATCCATCATCCATCCATCCATCATCCATCCATCATCCATCCATCATCCATCCATCATCCATCATCCATCCATCCATCCATCATCCATCATCCATCCATCCATCATCCATCCATCATCCATCCATCATCCATCATCCATCCATCCATCCATCATCCATCCATCATCCATCATCCATCATCCATCCATCCATCATCCATCCATCATCCATCCATCATCCATCATCCATCCATCCATCCATCATCCATCCATCATCCATCCATCATCCATCATCCATCCATCCATCCATCATCCATCATCCATCCATCCATCATCCATCCATCATCCATCCATCATCCATCCATCATCCATCCATCATTCATCATCCATCCATCATCCATCCATCCATCCATCATCCATCCATCCATCCATCCATCCATCCATCATCCATCCATCATCCATCCATCATCCATCATCCATCCATCCATCCATCATCCATCCATCCATCATCCATCCATCCATCATCCATCCATCCATCATACATCCATCATCCATCCATCCCTCCATCCATCCATCATCCATCCATCATCCATCCATCAATCATCCATCCATCATCCATCCATCCATCAATCATCCATCCATCATCCATCCATCCATCCATCCATCCATCATCCATCCATCATCCATCCATCATCCCTCCATCCATCATCCATCCATCCACCCATCATCCTTCATCCATCCATCCATCCATCATCCATCCATCATCCATCCATCCATCCATCATCCATCCATCCATCCCTCCATCCATCCATCATCCATCCATCATCCACCCATCATCCATCCATCATCCATCCATCATCCATCCATCCATCATCCATCCATCATCCATCCCTCCATCCATCAATCATCCATCCATCATCCATCCATCCATCCATCCATCCATCCATCATCCATCCATCATCCATCCATCCATCATCCATCCATCATCCATCCATCCATCAACCATCCATCCATCATCCATCCATCATCCATCCATCATCCATCCATCATCCATCATCCATCATCCATCATCCATCCATCCATCCATCATCCATCATCCATCCATCCATCATCCATCCATCATCCATCCATCATCCATCATCCATCCATCCATCCATCATCCATCCATCATCCATCATCCATCCATCCATCATCCATCCATCATCCATCCATCATCCATCATCCATCCATCCATCCATCATCCATCCATCATCCATCCATCATCCATCATCCATCCATCCATCCATCATCCATCATCCATCCATCCATCATCCATCCATCCATCATCCATCCATCATCCATCCATCATCCATCCATCATTCATCATCCATCCATCATCCATCCATCCATCCATCATCCATCCATCCATCCATCCATCCATCCATCATCCATCCATCATCCATCCATCATCCATCCATCATCCATCCATCCATCATCCATCCATCCATCATCCATCCATCCATCATACATCCATCATCCATCCATCCCTCCATCCATCCATCATCCATCCATCATCCATCCATCAATCATCCATCCATCATCCATCCATCATCCATCCATCCATCAATCATCCATCCATCATCCATCCATCCATCCATCCATCCATCCATCATCCATCCATCATCCATCCATCATCCCTCCATCCATCATCCATCCATCCACCCATCATCCTTCATCCATCCATCCATCCATCATCCATCCATCATCCATCCATCCATCCATCATCCATCCATCCATCCCTCCATCCATCCATCATCCATCCATCATCCACCCATCATCCATCCATCATCCATCCATCATCCATCCATCCATCATCCATCCATCATCCATCCATCATCCATCCCTCCATCCATCAATCATCCATCCATCATCCATCCATCCATCCATCCATCATCCATCCATCATCCATCCATCCATCATCCATCCATCATCCATCCATCCATCATCCATCCATCCATCATCCATCCATCATCCATCCATCATCCATCCATCCATCCACAGTATATACAGCATAATACAGTATACACTTCCGGGTCATGTGACCCAGAACTGGTCACATGACCCAGGGGATGCACATTAGCCCCACCCCTTCTTCTGATTGGCTGATACGTTAAAGTCCAATATCTTTTGAATGGTTTGACATACAGATTTATGGGTGGTGTCAAATGACTAAGTATGGAGTCCCTGACCCTCATTGGTGCAAATTAGCCACGCCCCTTCTTCTGATTGGCTGATACGTTAAAGTCCAATATCTTTTGAATGGTTTGACATACAGAGACATGGGTGGTGTCAAATGACTAAGTATCGAGTCCCTGACCCTCATTGGTGCTAATTAGCCCCGCCCCTTCTTCTGATTGGCTGATACGTTAAAGTCCAATATCTTTTGAATGGTTTGACATACAGAGACATGGGTGGTGTCAAATGACTAAGTATCGAGTCCCTGACCCTCATTGGTGCAAATTAGCCACGCCCCTTCTTCTGATTGGCTGATACGTTAAAGTCCAATATCTTTTGAATGGTTTGACATAGAGAGTCATCAGTGGTTTTCATTTGACTCGGTATTGAGTCCTTCACCTTTATTGCTTGTAAAATGTACACAAATTTGCAGCAGCCCGCCGTGGCACTCTCAAAATTTCTGCAAGAAATTGTCTAGTTAGTGCCACGGCCCCCGGCCAGAGGCACGACTCCTCCAAAGCTATGCAATAGCAAGGAGGAGTAGGCAGAGGCACTATTGTTATTCTGCGGGTTTATTATTATTCTTCTGATTCCTCTTCCGGACAGATTTCGGTTCGCTACTCCTCCTAGAGCTTTGAGAAAACGCGAAAAGTAAAAACGTAGAAACGTGCGCGTTAATCGGGAATCGTGTGCTATGACTTTTATAAGCAATTGGCGTGCACGTTTTTGCGCAACGTGCACAAACGTGCGCGCTAAATCCCATCCGGAATGCATTGGGAGAAGTTTGGGGCCTCACCACTCGCACACCGTTACTCGAAAAATTCTGAACCAAATTAGAAAGTTGTAGGGCCTGAATTTAACTACAGTCCTGTGGATTTTCAGAGCGATGGCACAAATAGTTTTTGCACGAAGTGCAAAAACATTTCCAAATTTCCCAAACTAATGGGGAGATCACGTCCCATGTATTCCTATGGCGCCATTCAAAGCGGATGGGAGAAAAAAGACGAAATTCACCTTTTTTCTCAGTCACGTATCTTTGTCATACTTGCACGTAGAAACGTCATTCAAACTTCAAAACGGAGGAAAACTTCTCTTCTCTCTCTGAACCTGGAACAGTTTTTTCCTCAAATGTACACTTTTCAAGATATGAGCGCTCAAGCGAGGACTGGAAATCACTTTTTTTCAAATCTAGAGCACGGGAGTCAGTTCGCTAGAGTGTAGTTAGACTGAAAAAAAAAACATGATTTCTTATTTGTAACTCGAGGTCACGGCCAAACCGTAAAAGGTAGACAGATAATTTTTGGTCAGAATATAGACATAGGTGTTGTGATTCATAAAATGTGACTTTGACAGGCGTGGTGTGCACAAAATTTTAACAGGGGGCCCAACAGACACGCCAAATCCTGTCTCGATCTCCATTGAGTCCCATGTTAAAATACGTTTTCTTCAAAAAAATCTCATTTTTGTTTTCGAATTGCCGTTACTAACACATTTTAAGTGATATCTGTATGAAAATAACATTTCCGGAATCTGCTGGGTTCTCCGTCGCTCACGATGTTTTCATTTTTCTGCTAAGAGCTACGGTTTGATGACAAAGTGGAGTGATTTGAGGTTTGTCACAACCGAAAATATAGCTGAATCATTACCTCTGTATATATACTAGTAAGCTTCTGAAGTTTCTAGAAGCTTCTCTGTTCTGATGACTCATCCCCCCCGCAGGCATCTGGGTCATGTGACCCAGGACTGGTCACATGACTCAGTCACTACAGACTTAATATAATATAACCTGGAAAATGGAGAAGTCTGAACCCTGACCTTCATCACCCTTTACCTTCATCATCCTCTACCTTCATCATCCTCTACCTTCATCATCCTCTACCTTCATCATCCTCTACCTTCATCATCCTCTACCTTCATCATCCTCCTCTACCTTCATCATCCTCTACCTTCATCATCCCTCCATCCATCCATCCATCCATCCATCCATCTATCCATCATCCCTCCATCCATCCATCATCCATCCATCATCCCTCCATCCATCCATCATCCATCCATCCCTCCATCCATCCATCATCCATCCATCCCTCCATCCATCCATCATCCATCCATCCATCATCCATCCATCATCCACCCACCATCCATCCATCCATCATCCATCCATCCATCATCCATCCATCCATCATCCATCCATCATCCATCCATCCATCCATCATCCATCCATCATCCATCCATCATCCATCCATCCATCATCCCTCCATCATCCATCCATCCCTCCATCCATCCATCATCCCTCCATCCATCATCCATCCATCCATCATCCATCCATCATCCATCCATCATCCATCCATCCATCCATCATCCATCCATCATCCCTCCATCATCCATCCATCCATCATCCATCCCTCCATCATCCATCCATCATCCATCCATCCATCATCCATTATCCATCCATCATCCATCCATCATCCATCCATCATCCATCCATCCATCATCCATCCATCCATCCATCCATCATCCATCCATCCATCATCCATCCATCCATCCATCCATCCATCCATCATCCATCCATCCATCCATCCATCCATCCATCCATCCATCCATCCATCATCCATCCATCCATCCATCCATCATCCATCCATCCATCCATCATCCATCCATCCATCATCCATCCATCCATCATCCATCCATCATCCATCCATCATCCATCCATCCATCCATCATCCATCCATCCCTCCATCCATCATCCATCCATCCATCATCCATCCATCCATCATCCCTCCATCATCCATCCATCCATCATCCATCCATCATCCCTCCATCATCCATCCCTCCATCATCCATCCATCCATCCATCCATCCATCCATCCATCCATCATCCATCCATCATCCATCCATCATCCATCCATCCATCATCCATCATCCATCATCCATCCATCCATCATCCATCCATCCATCATCCATCCATCATCCATCCATCATCCATCCATCCATCCATCATCCATCCCTCCATCCATCATCCATCCATCATCCATCCATCCATCATCCATCCATCCATCCATCATCCATCCATCCATCATCCATCCATCCATCATCCATCCATCATCCATCCATCATCCATCCATCATCCATCCATCATCCATCCATCCATCCATCCATCCATCATCCATCCATCATCCATCCATCATCCATCCATCATCCATCCATCCATCATCCATCCATCCATCATCCATCCATCATCCATCCATCCATCATCCATCATCCATCCATCATCCATCCATCCATCATCCATCCATCCATCCATCCATCATCCATCCATCATCCATCCATCCATCATCCATCCATCCATCATCCATCCATCCATCATCCATCCATCATCCATCCATCCATCCATCATCCATCCATCATCCATCATCCATCCATCATCCATCCATCCATCATCCATCCATCCATCATCCATCATCCCTCCATCATCCATCCATCATCCCTCCATCCATCATCCATCCATCATCCATCCATCCATCATCCATCCCTCCATCCATCCATCATCCCTCCATCCATCATCCATCCATCATCCATCCATCATCCATCCCTCCATCCATCATCCCTCCATCCATCATCCATCCATCCATCCATCATCCATCCATCCATCATCCATCCATCCATCATCCATCCATCATCCATCCATCATCCATCCATCCATCATCCATCCATCCATCCATCATCCATCCCTCCATCCATCATCCATCCATCATCCATCCATCCATCATCCATCCATCCATCCATCATCCATCCATCCATCATCCATCCATCATCCATCCATCATCCATCCATCATCCATCCATCCATCATCCATCCATCCATCCATCATCCATCCATCATCCATCCATCATCCATCCATCATCCATCCATCATCCATCCATCCATCATCCATCCATCCATCATCCATCCATCCATCATCCATCCATCCATCCATCATCCATCCATCATCCATCATCCATCCATCATCCATCCATCCATCATCCATCCATCCATCATCCATCATCCCTCCATCATCCATCCATCATCCCTCCATCCATCATCCATCCATCATCCATCCATCCATCATCCATCCCTCCATCCATCCATCATCCCTCCATCCATCATCCATCCATCATCCATCCATCATCCATCCATCATCCATCCCTCCATCCATCATCCATCCATCCATCATCCATCCATCCATCCATCATCCATCCATCCATCATCCATCCATCCATCATCCATCCATCATCCATCCATCATCCATCCATCATCCATCCATCCATCCATCATCCATCCCTCCATCCATCATCCATCCATCATCCATCCATCCATCATCCATCCATCCATCCATCATCCATCCATCATCCATCCATCCATCATCCATCCATCATCCATCCATCATCCATCCATCCATCATCCATCCATCCATCCATCATCCATCCATCCATCATCCATCCATCATCCATCCATCATCCATCCATCATCCATCCATCCATCATCCATCCATCCATCATCCATCCATCCATCATCCATCATCCATCCATCATCCATCCATCCATCATCCATTCATCCATCCATCCATCCATCATCCATCCATCATCCATCCATCCATCATCCATCCATCCATCATCCATCCATCCATCATCCATCCATCATCCATCCATCCATCCATCATCCATCCATCATCCATCATCCATCCATCATCCATCCATCCATCATCCATCATCCATCCATCCATCATCCATCATCCCTCCATCATCCATCCATCATCCCTCCATCCATCATCCATCCATCATCCATCCATCCATCATCCATCCCTCCATCCATCCATCATCCCTCCATCCATCATCCATCCATCATCCATCCATCATCCATCCATCATCCATCCCTCCATCCATCATCCCTCCATCCATCATCCATCCATCCATCATCCATCCATCCATCATCCATCCATCCATCATCCATCCATCATCCATCATCGATCCATCATCCATCCATCCATCATCCATCCATCATCCATCCATCCCTCCATCCATCCATCCATCATCCATCCATCATCCATCCATCCATCATCCATCCATCATCCATCCATCCATCCATCATCCATCCATCATCCATCCATCCATCATCCATCCATCATCCATCCATCCATCCATCATCCATCCATCCATCATCCATCCATCATCCATCCATCATCCATCCATCCATAATCCATCCATCATCCATCCATCCATCCACAGTATATACAGCATAATACAGTATACACTTCCGGGTCATGTGACCCAGAACTGGTCACATGACCCAGGGAATGCACATTAGCCCCGCCCCTTCTTCTGATTGGCTGATACGTTAAAGTCCAATATCTTTTGAATGGTTTGACATACAGAGACATGGGTGGTGTCAAATGACTAAGTATCAAGCCCCTGACCCTCATTGGTGCAAATTAGCCACGCCCCTTCTTCTGATTGGCTGATACGTTAAAGTCCAATATCTTTTGAATGGTTTGACATACAGAGACATGGGTGGTGTCAAATGACTAAGTATCGAGCCCCTGACCCTCATTGGTGCAAATTAGCCACGCCCCTTCTTCTGATTGGCTGATACGTTAAAGTCCAATATCTTTTGAATGGTTTGACATACAGAGACATGGGTGGTGTCAAATGACTAAGTATCGAGCCCCTGACCCTCATTGGTGCAAATTAGCCACGCCCCTTCTTCTGATTGGCTGATACGTTAAAGTCCAATATCTTTTGAATGGTTTGACATACAGAGACATGGGTGGTGTCAAATGACTAAGTATCGAGCCCCTGACCCTCATTGGTGCAAATTAGCCCCGCCCCTTCTTCTGATTGGCTGATACGTTAAAGTCCAATATCTTTTGAATGGTTTGACATACAGAGACATGGGTGGTGTCAAATGACTAAGTATCGAGTCCCTGACCCTCATTGGTGCAAATTAGCCACGCCCCTTCTTCTGATTGGCTGATACGTTAAAGTCCAATATCTTTTGAATGGTTTGACATAGAGAGTCATGGGTGGTGTCATTGGACTCGGTATTGAGTCCTTCACCTTTATTGCTTGTAAAATGTACACAAATTTGCAGCAGCCCGCCGTGGCACTCTCAAAATTTCTGCAAGAAATTGTCTAGTTTATTTATTTATTTATTTATTTATTCTTCCGTAAAAACTTCGGCGCGTAACTAGTCCCACAGCTTTGACAAAACGCGAAAAGTAAAAACGTAGAAACGTGCGCCTTAATCGGGAATCGATGGGTATGACTTTTATTAGCGATTGGCGTGCACGTTTTTGCGCAACGTGCACAAACGTGCGCTTTTTGCCCCATCCGGAACGCATTGCGAGAAGTTTGGGGCCTCACCACTCGCACACCGTTGCTCGAAAAATTCTGAACCAAATTAGAAAGTTGTAGGCCCTGAATTTAACTACAGTCCTGTGGATTTTCAGAGCGATGGCACAAATAGTTTTTGCACAAAGTGCAAAAACATTTCCAAATTTCCAAACTAATGGGGAGACCATTTTCCCATGTATTCCTATGGCGCCATTCAAAGCGGATGGGAAAATGTCGAGAAAAAAGACAAAATTCACCTTTTTTCAGAGTCACGTATCTTTCTCATACTTGCACGTAGAAACGTCATTCAAACTTCAAAACGGAGGAAAACTTCTCTTCTCTCTCTAAACCCCGGACTGTTTTTTCCTAAAATGTACACTTTTCAAGATATGAGCCCTCAAGCGAGGTCTGGAAATCACTTTTTTTCAAATCTAGAGCACGGGAGTCAGTTTGCTAGAGTGTAGTTACACTGAAAAAAAAACATGATTTCTTATTTGTAACTCGAGGTCACGGCCAAACCGTAAAAGGTAGACAGATCATTTTTGGTCAGAATATAGACATAGGTGTTGTGATTTATAAAATGTGACTTTCACAGGCGTGGTGTGCACAAAATTTTAACGGTGGAGCCAACAGACACGCCAATTCCTGTCTGTCTCTTCATTGACTCCCATGTTAAATGAAGTTTTCTTCAAAAAAATCTCATTTTTGTTTTCGAATTGCCGTTACTAACACATTTTAAGGAATATCTGAATAAAATTAAGATTGTCAGAATCTTCCGGGTTCTGTCTCTCTCACGATGTCTTTGTTTTTCTGATAGGAGCTACAGTTTGATTACAAGGTGAAGTTATTTGAGGCTTGTCAAATCCAAAAAACTAGCTGAGTCATTCCAATACAATATACACTACCATACTTCCGGGTCATGTGACCCAGAACTGGTCACATGACACATCAATGCAGACTTCATAATACTTTACCTTGGATAATGGAGGAATCTGAACCCTGACCTTACATGATCCCCATTTTATTTTTATAGGATGTTAGTGTTATTATGGGATGGCAGGTGTTTTTATAGGATGTTAGTGTTATTATGGGATGGCAGGTGTTTTTTTAAGGTTTTTAGCGTTATTATGGGATGGCAGGTGTTTTTATAGGATGTTAGTGTTATTATGGGATGGTAGGTGTTTATTATGGGATGGTAGTGTTATTGGTGTTAGCGGTCCCGTTAGCGGTCCTGTTAGCGATCCCGTTAGCGGTCCAGTTAGCGATCCCGTTAGCGGTCCAGTTAGCGACCCCGTTAGCAATCCCGTTAGCGGTCCCGTTAGCGGTTGTTAGCGATCCCGTTAGCAATCCCGTTAGCGGCTCGGTTAGCGGTCCCGTTAGCGATCCCGTTAGCGATCCCGTTAGCGGTCCCGTTAGCGGTCACGTTAGCGGTTCCGTTAGCGATCCCGTTAGCGGTCCCGTTAGCGGTCCCGTTAGCGGTTCCGTTAGCGGTTGTTAGCGGCTCGGTTAGCGATTCCGTTAGCGGCTCGGTTAGCGGTCCCGTTAGCGATCCCGTTAGCGGTTCTGTTAGCGGTCCTGTTAGCGGTCCTGTTAGCGGTTCCGTTAGCGGTTGTTAGCGTTCCCGTTAGCGACCCCATTAGCGGCTCCGTTAGCGATCCCGTTAGCGGTCCCGTTAGCGGTCCCGTTAGCGGTCCCGTTAGCGGTCCCGTTAGCGGTTCCGTTAGCGATCCCATTAGCGGTCCCGTTAGCGGTCCCGTTAGCGGTTGTTAGCCGCTCGGTTAGCGATTCCGTTAACGGCTCGGTTAGCGGTCCCGTTAGCGATCCCGTTAGCGATCCCGTTAGCGGTTCAGTTAGCGGTTCTGTCAGCGGTACTGTTAGCGGTTTCGTTAGCGGTCCCGTTAGCGACCCCATTAGCGGCTCCGTTAGCGATCCCGTTAGCGATCCCGTTAGCGGTCCCGTTAGCGGTCCCGTTAGCGGTCCCGTTAGCGGTTCCGTTAGCGATCCCATTAGCGGTCCCGTTAGCGGTCCCGTTAGCGGTCCCGTTAGCGGTTCCGTTAGCGGTTGTTAGCGGCTCGGTTAGCGATTCCGTTAGCGGCTCGGTTAGCGGTCCCGTTAGCGGTCCCGTTAGCGATCCCTTTAGCGATCCCGTTAGCGGTTCAGTTAGCAATCCCGTTAGAGGTTCCGTTAGCGCTTCTGTTAGCTATCCCGTTAGCGGTCCCGTTAGCGGTCTTGTTAGCGGTTCTATTAGCCTATTACATATTTTCTGTAATAACTTTTGAATGGTTTGACATAGAGAGTCATGGGTGGTGTCAAATGACTAAGTATCGAGTCCTTGACCTTCATGGGTGCAAATAAGCCCCGCGATCATCCGGCAGTAGTCCGTGGCACTTCAAAATTTCCCGGGAATTTTGTCTAGTTTATTATTCCATATTCTTCCGTAAAAACTTCGGCGCGTAACTAGTCCCGCAGCTTTGAGAAAACGCAAAAAGTAAAAACGTAGAAACGTGCGCCTTAATCGGGAATCGATGGGTATGACTTTTATAAGCAATTGGCGTGCACGTTTTTGCGCAACGTGCACAAACGTGCGCTTTTTGCCCCATCCGGAACGCATTGCGTGAACTTTGGGGCCTCACCACTCGCACACCATTACTCGAAAAATTCTGAACCGATTTAGAAAGTTGTAGGCCCTGAATTTAACTACAGTCCTGTGGATTTTCAGAGCGATGGCACGAATAGTTTTTGCACGAAGTGCAAAAACATTTCCAAATTTCCAAACTAATGGGGAAGATTTTCCCATGCATTTCAATGGCGCCATTATAAGCGGATGGGAAAATGTTGAGAAAAAAAAGACAAAATTCACCTTTTTTCCGAGTCACGTATCTTTCTCATACTTGCACGTAGAAACGTCATTCAAACTTCAAAACGGAGGAAAACTTCTCTTCTCTCTCTAAACCCCGGACTGTTTTTTCCTAAAATGTACACTTTTCAAGATATGAGCCCTCAAGCGAGGTCTGGAAATCACTTTTTTTCAAATCTAGAGCACGGGAGTCAGTTTGCTAGAGTGTAGTTGCACTGAAAAAAAAACATGATTTCTTATTTGTAACTCGAGGTCACGGCCAAACCGTAAAAGGTAGACAGATCATTTTTGGTCAGAATATAGACATAGGTGTTGTGATTTATAAAATGTGACTTTCACAGGCGTGGTGTGCACAAAATTTTAACGGTGGAGCCAACAGACACGCCAATTCCTGTCTGTCTCTTCATTGACTCCCATGTTAAATGAAGTTTTCTTAAAAAAAATCTCATTTTTGTTTTCGAATTGCCGTTACTAACACATTTTAAGGAATATCTGAATAAAATTAAGATTGTCAGAATCTTCCGGGTTCTGTCTCTCTCACAATGTCTTTGTTTTTCTGATAGGAGCTACAGTTTGATTACAAGGTGAAGTTATTTGAGGCTTGTCAAATCCAAAAAACTAGCTGAGTCATTCCAATACAATATACACTACCATACTTCCGGGTCATGTGACCCAGAACTGGTCACATGACACATCAATAAAGACTTCATAATACTTTACCTTGGATAATGGAGGAATCTGAACCCTGACCTTACATGATCCCCATTTTATTTTTATAGGATGTTAGTGTTATTATGGGATGGCAGGTGTTTTTATAGGATGTTAGTGTTATTATGGGATGGCAGGTGTTTTTTTAAGGTTTTTAGCGTTATTATGGGATGGCAGGTGTTTTTATAGGATGTTAGTGTTATTATGGGATGGTAGGTGTTTATTATGGGATGGTAGTGTTATTGGTGTTAGCGGTCCCGTTAGCGGTTCTGTTAGCGGTCCTGTTAGCGGTCCCGTTAGCGGTCCAGTTAGCGATCCCGTTAGCGGTCCAGTTAGCGACCCCGTTAGCAATCCCGTTAGCGGTCCCGTTAGCGGTTGTTAGCGATCCCGTTAGCAATCCCGTTAGCGGCTCGGTTAGCGGTCTAGCTAGCGATCCCGTTAGCGATCCCGTTAGCGGTCCCGTTAGCGGTCCCGTTAGCGGTTCCGTTAGCGATCCCGTTAGCGGTCCCGTTAGCGGTTCCGTTAGCGGTTGTTAGCGGCTCGGTTAGCGATTCCGTTAGCGGCTCGGTTAGCGGTCCCGTTAGCGATCCCGTTAGCGATCCCGTTAGCGGTTCAGTTAGCGGTTCTGTTAGCGGTCCTGTTAGCGGTTCCGTTAGCGGTTGTTAGCGGTCCCGTTAGCGACCCCGTTAGCGGCTCCGTTAGCGATCCCGTTAGCGATCCCGTTAGCGGTCCCGTTAGCGGTCCCGTTAGCGGTCCCGTTAGCGGTCCCGTTAGCGGTTCCGTTAGCGATCCCATTAGCGGTCCCGTTAGCGGTCCCGTTAGCGGTCCCGTTAGCGGTTGTTAGCGGCTCGGTTAGCGATTCCGTTAACGGCTCGGTTAGCGGTCCCGTTAGCGATCCCGTTAGCGATCCCGTTAGCGGTTCAGTTAGCGGTTCTGTTAGCGGTACTGTTAGCGGTTTCGTTAGCGGTCCCGTTAGCGACCCCATTAGCGACCCCATTAGCGGCTCCGTTAGCGATCCCGTTAGCGATCCCGTTAGCGGTCCCGTTAGCGGTCCCGTTAGCGGTCCCGTTAGCGGTCCCGTTAGCGGTCCCGTTAGCGGTTCCGTTAGCGATCCCATTAGCGGTCCCGTTAGCGGTCCCGTTAGCGGTTCCGTTAGCGGTTGTTAGCGGCTCGGTTAGCGATTCCGTTTGCGGCTCGGTTAGCGGTCCCGTTAGCGGTCCCGTTAGCGATCCCTTTAGCGATCCCGTTAGCGGTTCAGTTAGCGATCCCGTTAGAGGTTCCGTTAGCGGTGCTGTTAGCTATCCCGTTAGCGGTCCCGTTAGCGGTCTTGTTAGCGGTTCTATTAGCCTATTACATATTTTCTGTAATAACTTTTGAATGGTTTGACATAGAGAGTCATGGGTGGTGTCAAATGACTAAGTATCGAGTCCTTGACCTTCATGGGTGCAAATAAGCCCCGCGATCATCCGGCAGTAGTCCGTGGCACTTCAAAATTTCCCGGGAATTTTGTCTAGTATTGTATATGTTATACTCTTTTTCATTTTCGGGCCAAATTTTGGTTCGCTACTCCTCCTACAGATTTCACACGACCCACGCATATCATATATCAAAACGTGTGGCTCGATCGGGAATAGTGTGCTATGACTTTTCGTGTTGAAATTCCCATTTTTCCCAAAGTTATTCCCAATAAACAGGCCAAAAAAAACCCATTCAAAGCGGATGGGGAAAACTCCAGATTTCGGTTTGCTACTCCTCCTACAGATTTCAGACGACCGAGGCGCATCATATATCAAAACGTGTGTCTCGACCAGGAATCGTGTGATATGACTTTTGGTGTTGAAATTCCCATTTTTCCCAACGTTTTTATTATTATAGCCTATTACCTATTTTCTGTAATAACTTTTGAATGGTTTGACATAGAGAGTCATGGGTGGTGTCATTGGACTCGGTATTGAGTCCTTCACCTTTATTGCTTGTAAAATGTACACAAATTTGCAGCAGCCCGCCGTGGCACTCTCAAAATTTCTGCAAGAAATTGTCTAGTTAGTGCCACGGCTGCGCCACGTGGCACTCCTCCTCCATTGAGATGCGCAAGCTCAATGGAGGAGGAGTGCCTCGTGCGCAGCACGAGGCACTCATACTATTGCTCAGGCTTATTATTTATTATTAGTGCCACGGCTGCGCCACGTGGCACTCCTCCTCCATTGAGCTTCGCAATGGAGGAGGAGTGCCTCGTGCGCAGCACGAGGCACTCTTAATATTGCTCAGGCTTATTATTTATTTATTTATTATTATTCCATATTCTTCCGTATAAACTTCGGCGCGTAACTAGTCCCACAGCTTTGAGAAAACGCGAAAAGTAAAAACGTAGAAACGTGCGCCTTAATCGGGAATCGATTGGTATGACTTTTATTAGCGATTGGCGTGCACGTTTTTGCGCAACGTGCACAAACGTGCACTTTTTGCCCCATCCGGAACGCATTGCGTCAACTTTGGGGCCTCACCACTCGCACACCGTTACTCGAAAAATTATGAACCGATTTAGAAAGTTGTAGGCCCTGAATTTAACTACATTCCTGTGGATTTTCAGAACGATGGCAAGAATAGTTTTTGCACGAAGTGCAAAAACATTTCCAAATTTCCAAACTAATGGGGACCATGTATTTGTATGGGGCAGCATTTCACACTGTGTGTGGGATGAGGTTAAAAAAAAAAAATCACCTTTTTTCTGAGTCACCTATCTTTCTCATACTTGCACGTAGAAACGTCATTCAAACTTCAAAACGGAAGAAAACTTCTCTTCTCTCTCTAAACCCCAGACTGTTTTTTCCTAAAATGTACACTTTTCAAGATATGAGCCCTCAAGCGAGGACTGGAAATCACTTTTTTGTCAAGAGCCATGCCAAATCCTGTCTTTCTCTCCATTGACTCCCATGTTAAATAACGTTTTCTTCAAAAAAATCTCATTTTTGTTTTCGAATTGCCGTTACTAACACATTTTAAGGAATATCTGAATAAAATTAAGATTGTCAGAATCTTCCGGGTTCTGTCTCTCTCACGATGTCTTTGTTTTTCTGCTAGGAGCTACAGTTTGATTACAAGGTGAAGTTATTTGAGGCTTGTCAAATCCCAAAAACTAGCTGAGTCATTCCAATACAATATACACTACCATACTTCCGGGTCATGTGACCCAGAACTAGTCACATGACCCACTCAATGCAGACTTCATAATACTTTACCTTGGATAATGGAGGAATCTGAACCCTGACCTTTTGACCTTACATGATCCCCAGTCCTGCTGGGGACAGGTTCATGGGATATATATGTATATTATTATTATTATACATATAAATATTTACATTTGTATATTATATATACATATTAGCCCCGCCCCTTCTTCTGATTGGCCGATACGTTATAGTCCAATATCTTTTGAATGGTTTGACATAGAGATTCACGGGTGGTATCAAATGACTAAGTATCGAGCCCCTGACCCTCATTGGTGCAAATTAGCCCCGCCCCTTCTTCTGATTGGCTGATACGTTAAAGTCAAATATCTTTTGAATGGTTTGACATACAGAGACATGGGTGGTGTCAAATGACTAAGTATCGAGTCCCTGACCCTCATTGGTGCAAATTAGCCACGCCCCTTCTTCTGATTGGCCGATACGTTATAGTCCAATATCTTTTGAATGGTTTGACATACAGAGACATGGGTGGTGTCAAATGACTAAGTATCGAGTCCCTGACCCTCATTGGTGCAAATTAGCCCCGCCCCTTCTTCTGATTGGCCGATACGTTATAGTCCAATATCTTTTGAATGGTTTGACATACAGAGACATGGGTGGTGTCAAATGACTAAGTATCGAGCCCCTGACCCTCATTGGTGCAAATTAGCCCCGCCCCTTCTTCTGATTGGCTGATACGTTAAAGTCCAATATCTTTTGAATGGTTTGACATACAGAGACATGGGTGGTGTCAAATGACTAAGTATGGAGTCCCTGACCCTCATTGGTGCAAATTAGCCACGCCCCTTCTTCTGATTGGCCGATACGTTATAGTCCAATATCTTTTGAATGGTTTGACATAGAGACTCACGGGTGGTATCAAATGACTAAGTATCGAGCCCCTGACCCTCATTGGTGCAAATTAGCCCCGCCCCTTCTTCTGATTGGCTGATACGTTAAAGTCCAATATCTTTTGAATGGTTTGACATAGAGACTCACGGGTGGTATCAAATGACTAAGTATCGAGCCCCTGACCCTCATTGGTGCAAATTAGCCACGCCCCTTCTTCTGATTGGCTGATACGTTAAAGTCCAATATCTTTTGAATGGTTTGACATACAGAGACATGGGTGGTGTCAAATGACTAAGTATCGAGTCCCTGACCCTCATTGGTGCAAATTAGCCACGCCCCTTCTTCTGATTGGCTGATACGTTAAAGTCCAATATCTTTTGAATGGTTTGACATACAGAGACATGGGTGGTGTCAAATGACTAAGTATCGAGTCCCTGACCCTCATTGGTGCAAATTAGCCCCGCCCCTTCTTCTGATTGGCTGATACGTTAAAGTCCAATATCTTTTGAATGGTTTGACATACAGAGACATGGGTGGTGTCAAATGACTAAGTATCGAGTCCCTGACCCTCATTGGTGCAAATTTGCCCCGCCCCTTCTTCTGATTGGCTGATACGTTAAAGTCCAATATCTTTTGAATGGTTTGACATACAGAGACATGGGTGGTGTCAAATGACTAAGTATGGAGTCCCTGACCCTCAATGGTGCAAATTAGCCACGCCCCTTCTTCTGATTGGCCGATACGTTATAGTCCAATATCTTTTGAATGGTTTGACATACAGAGACATGGGTGGTGTCAAATGACCAAGTATCGAGTCCCTGACCCTCATTGGTGCAAATTAGCCACGCCCCTTCTTCTGATTGGCCGATACGTTATAGTCCAATATCTTTTGAATGGTTTGACATAGAGAGTCATGGGTGGTGTCAAATGACCAAGTATCGAGTCCTTGACCTTCATGGGTGCATCCCGCGATCATCCGGCAGTAGTCCGTGGCACTTCAAAATTTCCCGGGAATTTTGGTCTAGTTAGTGCCACGGCTGCGCCACGTGGCACTCCTCCTCCATTGAGATGCGCAAGCTCAATGGAGGAGGAGTGCCTCGTGCGCAGCACGAGGCACTAATACTATTGCTCAGGCTTATTATTTATTTATTATTATTCCATATTCTTCCGTATAAACTTCGGCGCGTAACTAGTTGCGCAGCTTTGAGAAAACTCAAAAAGTAAAAACGTAGAAACGTGCGACTTAATCGGGAATCAATTGGTATGACTTTTATAAGCGATTGGCGTGCACGTTTTTGCGCAACGTGCACAAACGTGCACTTTTTGCCCCATCCGGAACGCATTGCGTGAACTTTGGGGCCTCACCACTCGCATACCGTTACTCGAAAAATTCTGAACCGATTTAGAAAGTTGTAGGCCCTGAATTTAACTACAGTCCTCTGGATTTTCAGAACGATGGCACGAATAGTTTTTGCACGAAGTGCAAAAACATTTCCAAATTTCCAAACTAATGGGGAAGATTTTCCCATGTATTTGTATGGGGCAGCATTTCACACTGTGGGTGTAAAATGTCCGGTGAAGGTTAAAAAAAAAAAAAATCACCTTTTTTCTGAGTCACCTATCTTTCTCATACTTGCACGTAGAAACGTCATTCAAACTTCAAAACGGAGGAAAACTTCTCTTCTCTCTCTAAACCCCAGACTGTTTTTTCCTAAAATGTACACTTTTCAAGATATGAGCCCTCAAGCGAGGACTGGAAATCACTTTTTTGTCAAATCTTCAGTGCGGTTCTAATTGATCAGAGTGCGAGAGACTTTGAAAAAATGACCATAATTTTTATTTGTAACTTGAGCTCACGGCCGAACCGTAAAAGCTAGAAAGATAATCTTTGGTCAGAATGTAGACATAGATGTTGAGATTCAAATAATGTGACTTTGACAGGCGTGGTGTGCACAAAATTTGAACGGGGGAGCCAAGAGTCACGCCAAATCCTGCCTCTGTCTCCATTAAGTCTAATGTTAAAATAAGTTTTCTTCAAAAAAATCTCATTTTTGTTTTCGAATTGCCGTTACTAACACATTTTAAGGAATATCTGAATAAAATTAAGATTGTCAGAATCTTCCGGGTTCTGTCTCTCTCACGATGTCTTTGTTTTTCTGCTAGGAGCTACAGTTTGATTACAAGGTGAAGTTATTTGAGGCTTGTCAAATCCGAAGAACTAGCTGAGTCATTCCAATACAATATACACTACCATACTTCCGGGTCATGTGACCCAGAACTAGTCACATGACCCACTCAATGCAGACTTCATAATACTTTACCTTGGATAATGGAGGAATCTGAACCCTGACCTTTTGACCTTACATGATCCCCAGTCCTGCTGGGGACAGGTTCATGGGATATATATGTATATTATTATTATTATACATATAAATATTTACATTTGTATATTATATATACATATTAGCCCCGCCCCTTCTTCTGATTGGCCGATACGTTATAGTCCAATATCTTTTGAATGGTTTGACATAGAGACTCACGGGTGGTATCAAATGACTAAGTATCGAGCCCCTGACCCTCATTGGTGCAAATTAGCCCCGCCCCTTCTTCTGATTGGCTGATACGTTAAAGTCCAATATCTTTTGAATGGTTTGACATAGAGACTCACGGGTGGTATCAAATGACTAAGTATCGAGCCCCTGACCCTCATTGGTGCAAATTAGCCACGCCCCTTCTTCTGATTGGCTGATACGTTAAAGTCCAATATCTTTTGAATGGTTTGACATACAGAGACATGGGTGGTGTCAAATGACTAAGTATCGAGTCCCTGACCCTCATTGGTGCAAATTAGCCACGCCCCTTCTTCTGATTGGCTGATACGTTAAAGTCCAATATCTTTTGAATGGTTTGACATACAGAGACATGGGTGGTGTCAAATGACTAAGTATCGAGTCCCTGACCCTCATTGGTGCAAATTAGCCCCGCCCCTTCTTCTGATTGGCTGATACGTTAAAGTCCAATATCTTTTGAATGGTTTGACATACAGAGACATGGGTGGTGTCAAATGACTAAGTATCGAGTCCCTGACCCTCATTGGTGCAAATTTGCCCCGCCCCTTCTTCTGATTGGCTGATACGTTAAAGTCCAATATCTTTTGAATGGTTTGACATACAGAGACATGGGTGGTGTCAAATGACTAAGTATGGAGTCCCTGACCCTCATTGGTGCAAATTAGCCACGCCCCTTCTTCTGATTGGCCGATACGTTATAGTCCAATATCTTTTGAATGGTTTGACATACAGAGACATGGGTGGTGTCAAATGACCAAGTATCGAGTCCCTGACCCTCATTGGTGCAAATTAGCCACGCCCCTTCTTCTGATTGGCCGATACGTTATAGTCCAATATCTTTTGAATGGTTTGACATAGAGAGTCATGGGTGGTGTCAAATGACCAAGTATCGAGTCCTTGACCTTCATGGGTGCATCCCGCGATCATCCGGCAGTAGTCCGTGGCACTTCAAAATTTCCCGGGAATTTTGGTCTAGTTATTATTATTATTCCATATTCTTCCGTATAAACTTCGGCGCGTAACTAGTCCCACAGCTTTGAGAAAACGCGAAAAGTAAAAACGTAGAAACGTGCGCCTTAATCGGGAATCGATTGGTATGACTTTTATTAGCGATTGGCGTGCACGTTTTTGCGCAACGTGCACAAACGTGCACTTTTTGCCCCATCCGGAACGCATTGCGTCAACTTTGGGGCCTCACCACTCGCACACCGTTACTCGAAAAATTATGAACCGATTTAGAAAGTTGTAGGCCCTGAATTTAACTACATTCCTGTGGATTTTCAGAACGATGGCACGAATAGTTTTTGCACGAAGTGCAAAAACATTTCCAAATTTCCAAACTAATGGGGACCATGTATTTGTATGGGGCAGCATTTCACACTGTGTGTGGGATGAGGTTAAAAAAAAAAAAATCACCTTTTTTCTGAGTCACCTATCTTTCTCATACTTGCACGTAGAAAGGTCATTCAAACTTCAAAACGGAGGAAAACTTCTCTTCTCTCTCTAAACCCCGGACTGTTTTTTCCTAAAATGTACACTTTTCAAGATATGAGCCTTCAAGCGAGGACTAAAAAACCCCCTTTTTCAAATCTAGAGTGGAGGTTCGAATTGATCAGAGTGAGCAGAACCCTGAAAAAATGACCATAATTTTTATTTGTAACTCGACCTCACGGCCGAACCGTAAAAGCTGGACAGATCATTTTTGGTCAGAATGTAGACATACATATTGGTATTCTTAAAATGTGACTTTGACAGGCGTGGTGTGCACAAAATTTAAACGGGGAGACTAAGAGCCATGCCAATTCCTGTCTCCTTCTCCATTCACTGCAATGTTAAAAAAAAAATTCTTCAAAAAAATCTCATTTTTGTTTTCGAATTGCCGTTACTAACACATTTTAAGGAATATCTGAATGAAATTAAGATTGTCAGAATCTTCCGGGTTCTGTCTCTCTCACGATGTCTTTGTTTTTCTGCTAGGAGCTACAGTTTGATTACAAGGTGAAGTTATTTGAGGCTTGTCAAATCCAAAAAACTAGCTGAGTCATTCCAATACAATATACACTACCATACTTCCGGGTCATGTGACCCAGAACTAGTCACATGACCCACTCAATGCAGACTTCATAATACTTTACCTTGGATAATGGAGGAATCTGAACCCTGACCTTACATGATCCCCAGTCCTGCTGGGGACAGGTTCATGGGATATATATGTATATTATTATTATTATACATATAAATATTTACATTTGTATATTATATATACATATTAGCCCCGCCCCTTCTTCTGATTGGCCGATACGTTATAGTCCAATATCTTTTGAATGGTTTGACATAGAGACTCACGGGTGGTATCAAATGACTAAGTATCGAGCCCCTGACACTCATTGGTGCAAATTAGCCCCGCCCCTTCTTCTGATTGGCTGATACGTTAAAGTCCAATATCTTTTGAATGGTTTGACATACAGAGACATGGGTGGTGTCAAATGACTAAGTATCGAGTCCCTGACCCTCATTGGTGCAAATTAGCCACGCCCCTTCTTCTGATTGGCTGATACGTTAAAGTCCAATATCTTTTGAATGGTTTGACATACAGAGACATGGGTGGTGTCAAATGACTAAGTATCGAGTCCCTGACCCTCATTGGTGCAAATTAGCCCCGCCCCTTCTTCTGATTGGCTGATACGTTAAAGTCCAATATCTTTTGAATGGTTTGACATACAGAGACATGGGTGGTGTCAAATGACTAAGTATGGAGTCCCTCACCCTCATTGGTGCAAATTAGCCCCGCCCCTTCTTCTGATTGGCCGATACGTTATAGTCCAATATCTTTTGAATGGTTTGACATACAGAGACATGGGTGGTGTCAAATGACCAAGTATCGAGTCCCTGACCCTCATTGGTGCAAATTAGCCACGCCCCTTCTTCTGATTGGCTGATACGTTAAAGTCCAATATCTTTTGAATGGTTTGACATACAGAGACATGGGTGGTGTCAAATGACTAAGTATCGAGTCCCTGACCCTCATTGGTGCAAATTAGCCACGCCCCTTCTTCTGATTGGCCGATACGTTATAGTCCAATATCTTTTGAATGGTTTGACATAGAGAGTCATGGGTGGTGTCAAATGACCAAGTATCGAGTCCTTGACCTTCATGGGTGCATCCCGCGATCATCCGGCAGTAGTCCGTGGCACTTCAAAATTTCCCGGGAATTTTGTCTAGTTAGTGCCACGGCTGCGCCACGTGGCACTCCTCCTCCATTGAGTTGCGCAAGCTCAATGGAGAAGGAGTGCCTCGTGCGCAGCACGAGGCACTCTTACTATTGCTCAGGCTTATTTATTATTATTATTTATTCCATATTCTTCCGTATAAACTTCGGCGCGTAACTAGTTGCGCAGCTTTGAGAAAACTCAAAAAGTAAAAACGTAGAAACGTGCGACTTAATCGGGACTTCATGGGAATGACTTTTATTAGCGATTGGCGTGCACATTTTTGCGCAACGTGCACAAACGTGCGCTTTTTGCCCCATCGTGAACGCATTGCGTGAACTTTGGGGCCTCAACACTCGCACACCGTTACTCGAAAAATTATGAACCGATTTAGAAAGTTGTAGGCCCTGAATTTAACTACAGTCCTGTGGATTTTCAGAACGATGGCACGAATAGTTTTTGCACGAAGTGCAAAAACATTTCCAAATTTCCAAACTAATGGGGAAGATTTTCCCATGTATTTGTATGGGGCAGCATTTCACACTGTGGGTGTGAAATGTCCGGTGAAGGTTAAAAAAAAAAAAAAATCACCTTTTTTCTGAGTCACCTATCTTTCTCATACTTGCACGTAGAAACGTCATTCAAACTTCAAAACGGAGGAAAACTTCTCTTCTCTCTCTAAACCCCGGACTGTTTTTTCCTAAAATGTACACTTTTCAAGATATGAGCCTTCAAGCGAGGACTAAAAAACCCCCTTTTTCAAATCTAGAGTGGAGGTTTTAATTGATCAGAGTGAGCAGAACCCTGAAAAAATGACCATAATTTTTATTTGTAACTCGACCTCACGGCCGAACCGTAAAAGCTGGACAGATAATTTTTGGTCAGAATGTAGACATACATTTTGGTATTCTTAAAATGTGACTTTGACAGGCGTGGTGTGCACAAAATTTAAACGGGGAGACTAAGAGCCATGCCAATTCCTGTTTCTCTCTCCATTCACTGCAATGTTAAAAAAAAGATTCTTCAAAAAAATCTCATTTTTGTTTTCGAATTGCCGTTACTAACACATTTTAAGGAATATCTGAATAAAATTAAGATTGTCAGAATCTTCCGGGTTCTGTCTCTCTCACGATGTCTTTGTTTTTCTGCTAGGAGCTACAGTTTGATTACAAGGTGAAGTTATTTGAGGCTTGTCAAATCCGAAGAACTAGCTGAGTCATTCCAATACAATATACACTACCATACTTCCGGGTCATGTGACCCAGAACTAGTCACATGACCCACTCAATGCAGACTTCATAATACTTTACCTTGGATAATGGAGGAATCTGAACCCTGACCTTTTGACCTTACATGATCCCCAGTCCTGCTGGGGACAGGTTCATGGGATATATATGTATATTATTATTATTATACATATAAATATTTACATTTGTATATTATATATACATATTAGCCCCGCCCCTTCTTCTGATTGGCCGATACGTTATAGTCCAATATCTTTTGAATGGTTTGACATACAGAGTAATGGGTGGTGTCAAATGACTAAGTATCGAGCCCCTGACCCTCATTGGTGCAAATTAGCCCCGCCCCTTCTTCTGATTGGCTGATACGTTAAAGTCCAATATCTTTTGAATGGTTTGACATACAGAGACATGGGTGGTGTCAAATGACTAAGTATCGAGTCCCTGACCCTCATTGGTGCAAATTAGCCACGCCCCTTCTTCTGATTGGCCGATACGTTATAGTCCAATATCTTTTGAATGGTTTGACATACAGAGACATGGGTGGTGTCAAATGACTAAGTATCGAGTCCCTGACCCTCATTGGTGCAAATTAGCCACGCCCCTTCTTCTGATTGGCCGATACGTTATAGTCCAATATCTTTTGAATGGTTTGACATACAGAGACATGGGTGGTGTCAAATGACTAAGTATCGAGTCCCTGACCCTCATTGGTGCAAATTAGCCCCGCCCCTTCTTCTGATTGGCCGATACGTTAAAGTCCAATATCTTTTGAATGGTTTGACATACAGAGACATGGGTGGTGTCAAATGACTAAGTATCGAGTCCCTGACCCTCATTGGTGCAAATTAGCCACGCCCCTTCTTCTGATTGGCCGATACGTTATAGTCCAATATCTTTTGAATGGTTTAACATACAGAGACATGGGTGGTGTCAAATGACTAAGTATCGAGTCCCTGACCCTCATTGGTGCAAATTAGCCACGCCCCTTCTTCTGATTGGCTGATACGTTAAAGTCCAATATCTTTTGAATGGTTTGACATACAGAGACATGGGTGGTGTCAAATGACTAAGTATCGAGTCCCTGACCCTCATTGGTGCAAATTAGCCACGCCCCTTCTTCTGATTGGCTGATACGTTAAAGTCCAATATCTTTTGAATGGTTTGACATACAGAGACATGGGTGGTGTCAAATGACAAAGTATCGAGTCCCTGACCCTCATGGGTGCATCCCGCGATCATCCGGCAGTAGTCCGTGGCACTTCAAAATTTCCCGGGAATTTTGGTCTAGTTAGTGCCACGGCTGCGCCACGTGGCACGCCTCCTCCATTGAGATGCGCAAGCTCAATGGAGGAGGAGTGCCTCGTGCGCAGCACGAGGCACTAATACTATTGCTCAGGCTTATTTATTAGTGCCACG
This sequence comes from Cololabis saira, assembly GCF_033807715.1. Classification (NCBI taxonomy): domain Eukaryota; kingdom Metazoa; phylum Chordata; class Actinopteri; order Beloniformes; family Belonidae; genus Cololabis; species Cololabis saira. Next base: position 9,246,349 of record NC_084599.1, on the reverse strand, counting down.
GCTGCGCCACGTGGCACTCCTCCTCCATTGAGATGCGCAAGCTCAATGGAGGAGGAGTGCCTCGTGCGCAGCACGAGGCACTAATACTATTGCTCAGGCTTATTATTTATTTATTATTATTCCATATTCTTCCGTATAAACTTCGGCGCGTAACTAGTTGCGCAGCTTTGAGAAAACTCAAAAAGTAAAAACGTAGAAACGTGCGACTTAATCGGGAATCAATTGGTATGACTTTTATAAGCGATTGGCGTGCACGTTTTTGCGCAACGTGCACAAACGTGCACTTTTTGCCCCATCCGGAACGCATTGCGTGAACTTTGGGGCCTCACCACTCGCATACCGTTACTCGAAAAATTCTGAACCGATTTAGAAAGTTGTAGGCCCTGAATTTAACTACAGTCCTCTGGATTTTCAGAACGATGGCACGAATAGTTTTTGCACGAAGTGCAAAAACATTTCCAAATTTCCAAACTAATGGGGAAGATTTTCCCATGTATTTGTATGGGGCAGCATTTCACACTGTGGGTGTAAAATGTCCGGTGAAGGTTAAAAAAAAAAAAAATCACCTTTTTTCTGAGTCACCTATCTTTCTCATACTTGCACGTATAAACGTCATTCAAACTTCAAAACGGAGGAAAACTTCTCTTCTCTCTCTAAACCCCAGACTGTTTTTTCCTAAAATGTACACTTTTCAAGATATGAGCCCTCAAGCGAGGACTGGAAATCACTTTTTTGTCAAATCTTCAGTGCGGTTCTAATTGATCAGAGTGCGAGAGACTTTGAAAAAATGACCATAATTTTTATTTGTAACTTGAGCTCACGGCCGAACCGTAAAAGCTAGAAAGATAATCTTTGGTCAGAATGTAGACATAGATGTTGAGATTCAAATAATGTGACTTTGACAGGCGTGGTGTGCACAAAATTTGAACGGGGGAGCCAAGAGTCACGCCAAATCCTGCCTCTGTCTCCATTAAGTCTAATGTTAAAATAAGTTTTCTTCAAAAAAATCTCATTTTTGTTTTCGAATTGCCGTTACTAACACATTTTAAGGAATATCTGAATAAAATTAAGATTGTCAGAATCTTCCGGGTTCTGTCTCTCTCACGATGTCTTTGTTTTTCTGCTAGGAGCTACAGTTTGATTACAAGGTGAAGTTATTTGAGGCTTGTCAAATCCGAAGAACTAGCTGAGTCATTCCAATACAATATACACTACCATACTTCCGGGTCATGTGACCCAGAACTAGTCACATGACCCACTCAATGCAGACTTCATAATACTTTACCTTGGATAATGGAGGAATCTGAACCCTGACCTTTTGACCTTACATGATCCCCAGTCCTGCTGGGGACAGGTTCATGGGATATATATGTATATTATTATTATTATACATATAAATATTTACATTTGTATATTATATATACATATTAGCCCCGCCCCTTCTTCTGATTGGCCGATACGTTATAGTCCAATATCTTTTGAATGGTTTGACATAGAGACTCACGGGTGGTATCAAATGACTAAGTATCGAGCCCCTGACCCTCATTGGTGCAAATTAGCCCCGCCCCTTCTTCTGATTGGCTGATACGTTAAAGTCCAATATCTTTTGAATGGTTTGACATAGAGACTCACGGGTGGTATCAAATGACTAAGTATCGAGCCCCTGACCCTCATTGGTGCAAATTAGCCACGCCCCTTCTTCTGATTGGCTGATACGTTAAAGTCCAATATCTTTTGAATGGTTTGACATACAGAGACATGGGTGGTGTCAAATGACTAAGTATCGAGTCCCTGACCCTCATTGGTGCAAATTAGCCACGCCCCTTCTTCTGATTGGCTGATACGTTAAAGTCCAATATCTTTTGAATGGTTTGACATACAGAGACATGGGTGGTGTCAAATGACTAAGTATCGAGTCCCTGACCCTCATTGGTGCAAATTAGCCCCGCCCCTTCTTCTGATTGGCTGATACGTTAAAGTCCAATATCTTTTGAATGGTTTGACATACAGAGACATGGGTGGTGTCAAATGACTAAGTATCGAGTCCCTGACCCTCATTGGTGCAAATTTGCCCCGCCCCTTCTTCTGATTGGCTGATACGTTAAAGTCCAATATCTTTTGAATGGTTTGACATACAGAGACATGGGTGGTGTCAAATGACTAAGTATGGAGTCCCTGACCCTCATTGGTGCAAATTAGCCACGCCCCTTCTTCTGATTGGCCGATACGTTATAGTCCAATATCTTTTGAATGGTTTGACATACAGAGACATGGGTGGTGTCAAATGACCAAGTATCGAGTCCCTGACCCTCATTGGTGCAAATTAGCCACGCCCCTTCTTCTGATTGGCCGATACGTTATAGTCCAATATCTTTTGAATGGTTTGACATAGAGAGTCATGGGTGGTGTCAAATGACCAAGTATCGAGTCCTTGACCTTCATGGGTGCATCCCGCGATCATCCGGCAGTAGTCCGTGGCACTTCAAAATTTCCCGGGAATTTTGGTCTAGTTAGTGCCACGGCTGCGCCACGTGGCACTCCTCCTCCATTGAGATGCGCAAGCTCAATGGAGGAGGAGTGCCTCGTGCGCAGCACGAGGCACTCATACTATTGCTCAGGCTTATTATTATAGATTCTTCCGTAAAAACTTTGGCGCGTAACTAGTCCCACAGCTTTGAGAAAACGCGAAAAGTAAAAACGTAGAAACGTGCGCCTTAATCGGGAATCGATTGGTATGACTTTTATAAGCGATTGGCGTGCACGTTTTTGCGCAACGTGCACAAACGTGCGCTTTTTGAGCCATCCGGAACGCATTGCGTGAACTTTGGGGCCTCACCACTCGCACACCGTTACTCGAAAAATTATGAACCGATTTAGAAAGTTGTAGGCCCTGAATTTAACTACAGTCCTGTGGATTTTCAGAACGTTGGCACAAATAGTTTTTGCACGAAGTGCAAAAACATTTCCAAATTTCCAAACTAATGGGGACCATGTATTTGTATGGGGCAGCATTTCACACTGTGTGTGGGATGAGGTTAAAAAAAAAAAATCACCTTTTTTCTGAGTCACCTATCTTTCTCATACTTGCACGTAGAAACGTCATTCAAACTTCAAAACGGAGGAAAACTTCTCTTCTCTCTCTAAACCCCAGACTGTTTTTTTCCGAAAATGTACACTTTTCAAGATATAAGCGCTCAAGCGAGGACTGGAAATCACTTTTTTGTCAAATCTTCAGTGCGGTTCTAATTGATCAGAGTGCGAGAGACTTTAAAAAAATGATCATAATTTTTATTTGTAACTCGACCTCACGGCCAAACCGTAAAAGGTAGACAGATCATTTTTGGTCAGAATATAGACATAGGTTTTGTGATTCATAAAATGTGACTTTGACAGGCGTGGTGTGCACAAAATTTGAACGGGGAGACTAACAGCCATGCCAAATCCTGTCTTTCTCTCCATTGACTCCCATGTTAAATAACGTTTTCTTCAAAAAAATCTCATTTTTGTTTTCGAATTGCCGTTACTAACACATTTTAAGGAATATCTGAATAAAATTAAGATTGTCAGAATCTTCCGGGTTCTGTCTCTCTCACGATGTCTTTGTTTTTCTGCTAGGAGCTACAGTTTGATTACAAGGTGAAGTTATTTGAGGCTTGTCAAATCCGAAGAACTAGCTGAGTCATTCCAATACAATATACACTACCATACTTCCGGGTCATGTGACCCAGAACTAGTCACATGACCCACTCAATGCAGACTTCATAATACTTTACCTTGGATAATGGAGGAATCTGAACCCTGACCTTTTGACCTTACATGATCCCCAGTCCTGCTGGGGACAGGTTCATGGGATATATATGTATATTATTATTATTATACATATAAATATTTACATTTGTATATTATATATACATATTAGCCCCGCCCCTTCTTCTGATTGGCCGATACGTTATAGTCCAATATCTTTTGAATGGTTTGACATAGAGACTCACGGGTGGTATCAAATGACTAAGTATCGAGCCCCTGACACTCATTGGTGCAAATTAGCCCCGCCCCTTCTTCTGATTGGCTGATACGTTAAAGTCCAATATCTTTTGAATGGTTTGACATACAGAGACATGGGTGGTGTCAAATGACTAAGTATCGAGTCCCTGACCCTCATTGGTGCAAATTAGCCACGCCCCTTCTTCTGATTGGCCGATACGTTATAGTCCAATATCTTTTGAATGGTTTGACATACAGAGACATGGGTGGTGTCAAATGACTAAGTATCGAGTCCCTGACCCTCATTGGTGCAAATTAGCCACGCCCCTTCTTCTGATTGGCTGATACGTTAAAGTCAAATATCTTTTGAATGGTTTGACATACAGAGACATGGGTGGTGTCAAATGACTAAGTATCGAGTCCCTGACCCTCATTGGTGCAAATTAGCCCCGCCCCTTCTTCTGATTGGCTGATACGTTAAAGTCCAATATCTTTTGAATGGTTTGACATACAGAGACATGGGTGGTGTCAAATGACTAAGTATGGAGTCCCTCACCCTCATTGGTGCAAATTAGCCACGCCCCTTCTTCTGATTGGCCGATACGTTATAGTCCAATATCTTTTGAATGGTTTGACATACAGAGACATGGGTGGTGTCAAATGACCAAGTATCGAGTCCCTGACCCTCATTGGTGCAAATTAGCCACGCCCCTTCTTCTGATTGGCTGATACGTTAAAGTCCAATATCTTTTGAATGGTTTGACATACAGAGACATGGGTGGTGTCAAATGACTAAGTATCGAGTCCCTGACCCTCATTGGTGCAAATTAGCCCCGCCCCTTCTTCTGATTGGCCGATACGTTATAGTCCAATATCTTTTGAATGGTTTGACATAGAGAGTCATGGGTGGTGTCAAATGACCAAGTATCGAGTCCTTGACCTTCATGGGTGCATCCCGCGATCATCCGGCAGTAGTCCGTGGCACTTCAAAATTTCCCGGGAATTTTGTCTAGTTATTATTATTATTCCATATTCTTCCGTATAAACTTCGGCGCGTAACTAGTTGCGCAGCTTTGAGAAAACTCAAAAAGTAAAAACGTAGAAACGTGCGCCTTAATCGGGAATCAATTGGTATGACTTTTATAAGCGATTGGCGTGCACGTTTTTGCGCAACGTGCACAAACGTGCGCTTTTTGCCCCATCCGGAACGCATTGCGTGAACTTTGGGGCCTCACCACTCGCATACCGTTACTCGAAAAATTCTGAACCGATTTAGAAAGTTGTAGGCCCTGAATTTAACTACAGTCCTCTGGATTTTCAGAACGATGGCACGAATAGTTTTTGCACGAAGTGCAAAAACATTTCCAAATTTCCAAACTAATGGGGAACTGTTTTCCCATGCATTTCAATGGCGCCATTCAAAGCGGATGGGAAAATGTTGAGAAAAAAAAGACAAAATTCACCTTTTTTCCGAGTCACGTATCTTTCTCATACTTGGACGTAGAAACGTCATTCAAACTTCAAAACGGAGGAAAACTTCTCTTCTCTCTCCAAACCCCGGACTGTTTTTTCCTAAAATGTACACTTTTCAAGATATGAGCCCTCAAGCGAGGACTGGAAATCACTTTTTTGTCAAATCTTCAGTGCGGTTCTAATTGATCAGAGTGCGAGAGACTTTCAAAAAATGAACATAATTTTTATTTGTAACTCGAGCTCACGGGCAAACCGTAAAAGCTAGAAAGATCATTTTTGGTCAGAATGTAGACATACATTTTGGTATTCTTAAAATGTGACTTTGACAGGCGTGGTGTGCACAAAATTTGAACGGGGAGACTAACAGCCATGCCAAATCCTGTCTTTCTCTCCATTGACTCCCATAATAAATAACGTTTTCTTCAAAAAAATCTCATTTTTGTTTTCGAATTGCCGTTACTAACACATTTTAAGGAATATCTGAATAAAATTAAGATTGTCAGAATCTTCCGGGTTCTGTCTCTCTCACGATGTCTTTGTTTTTCTGCTAGGAGCTACAGTTTGATTACAAGGTGAAGTTATTTGAGGCTTGTCAAATCCGAAGAACTAGCTGAGTCATTCCAATACAATATACACTACCATACTTCCGGGTCATGTGACCCAGAACTAGTCACATGACCCACTCAATGCAGACTTCATAATACTTTACCTTGGATAATGGAGGAATCTGAACCCTGACCTTTTGACCTTACATGATCCCCAGTCCTGCTGGGGACAGGTTCATGGGATATATATGTATATTATTATTATTATACATATAAATATTTACATTTGTATATTATATATACATATTAGCCCCGCCCCTTCTTCTGATTGGCCGATACGTTATAGTCCAATATCTTTTGAATGGTTTGACATAGAGACTCACGGGTGGTATCAAATGACTAAGTATCGAGCCCCTGACCCTCATTGGTGCAAATTAGCCCCGCCCCTTCTTCTGATTGGCCGATACGTTATAGTCCAATATCTTTTGAATGGTTTGACATAGAGACTCACGGGTGGTATCAAATGACTAAGTATCGAGTCCCTGACCCTCATTGGTGCAAATTAGCCCCGCCCCTTCTTCTGATTGGCTGATACGTTATAGTCCAATATCTTTTGAATGGTTTGACATACAGAGACATGGGTGGTGTCAAATGACTAAGTATCGAGTCCCTGACCCTCATTGGTGCAAATTAGCCACGCCCCTTCTTCTGATTGGCCGATACGTTATAGTCCAATATCTTTTGAATGGTTTGACATAGAGACTCACGGGTGGTATCAAATGACTAAGTATCGAGCCCCTGACCCTCATTGGTGCAAATTAGCCACGCCCCTTCTTCTGATTGGCCGATACGTTATAGTCCAATATCTTTTGAATGGTTTGACATACAGAGACATGGGTGGTGTCAAATGACTAAGTATCGAGTCCCTGACCCTCATTGGTGCAAATTAGCCACGCCCCTTCTTCTGATTGGCCGATACGTTATAGTCCAATATCTTTTGAATGGTTTGACATACAGAGACATGGGTGGTGTCAAATGACTAAGTATCGAGTCCCCGACCCTCATTGGTGCAAATTAGCCACGCCCCTTCTTCTGATTGGCCGATACGTTAAAGTCCAATATCTTTTGAATGGTTTGACATACAGAGACATGGGTGGTGTCAAATGACTAAGTATGGAGTCCCTGACCCTCATTGGTGCAAATTAGCCACGCCCCTTCTTCTGATTGGCCGATACGTTATAGTCCAATATCTTTTGAATGGTTTGACATACAGATACATGGGTGGTGTCAAATGACCAAGTATCGAGTCCCTGACCCTCATTGGTGCAAATTAGCCACGCCCCTTCTTCTGATTGGCTGATACGTTAAAGTCCAATATCTTTTGAATGGTTTGACATACAGAGACATGGGTGGTGTCAAATGACTAAGTATCGAGTCCCTGACCCTCATTGGTGCAAATTAGCCCCGCCCCTTCTTCTGATTGGCTGATACGTTAAAGTCCAATATCTTTTGAATGGTTTGACATACAGAGACATGGGTGGTGTCAAATGACTAAGTATGGAGTCCCTCACCCTCATTGGTGCAAATTAGCCACGCCCCTTCTTCTGATTGGCCGATACGTTATAGTCCAATATCTTTTGAATGGTTTGACATACAGAGACATGGGTGGTGTCAAATGACCAAGTATCGAGTCCCTGACCCTCATTGGTGCAAATTAGCCACGCCCCTTCTTCTGATTGGCTGATACGTTAAAGTCCAATATCTTTTGAATGGTTTGACATACAGAGACATGGGTGGTGTCAAATGACTAAGTATCGAGTCCCTGACCCTCATTGGTGCAAATTAATAATAATAATAATAATTCATTTTATTTAACGGCGCCTTTCATGTCACCCAAGGTCACCTTACAGAATAAAAACAAAACAATACAATAAAGGAAATACAATAATAATAAAGTAGAAATTATAATACATACACACATACACAATACATACAATCAAGGAGCAACAGTACAGATAACAGAACAGTATGGTGGGAGGTAGTGTGTGGTGACCGGTCAAAGTGAATGGGCAAGTTTAAACAGGTGAGTCTTGAGTTGTGTTTTGAATGTGGTGATGGAGTCTATTTGTCTTATGTATGGGGGGAGGGAGTTCCAGAGTCTGGGTGCCGTACAACTGAAAGCTCGGGCACCCATGCTGCTAAGGTGTGAGGTGGGAGTGAAAAGAAGTCCAGCAGAGGTTGAGCGGAGGGTACGGGAGGGGGTGTATTCTTTCAGTAGGTCACAGAGGTAGGTGGGGGCTAGGTTGTGAAGGGCTTTGTGGGTGAGGAGGAGGTTTTTATAAATGATACGGTATTGGACTGGGAGCCAGTGGAGTTGGATGAGGACGGGGGTGATGTGGTCAGATGACTTGATGCGGGTGATGATCCGGGCGGCCGAGTTCTGAATGAGTTGTAGTTTGTTGGTGAGTTTGGTTGGGAGGCCAGTGAGGAGAGCATTACAGTAATCGATACGGGATGTGACGAATGAGTGGACCAGAATTTCGGTGCTGGATTGGGACAGTGCTGGACGAAGTCTGGAGATGTTGCGGAGGTGGAAGAATGCAGTCCGGGTGATGTTGTGGATGTGAGGTGCAAATGAGAGTGTATTGTCCAGAATGACGCCGAGGCTCTTGACGTGGGGGGAAAAGGGTACCGGGAAGCCGTCAATGATGATGGGAGGGGCGGGAGAGGGTTGTGACTTGGTGAGGGTGGATTTGGAGCCGATGAGAAGAGCCTCAGTTTTATTGCCGTTGAGTTTTAGGAAGTTATTGCTCATCCAGGTATTAATGTCGTGTAGGCAGGTGGTGAGGGAAGCGGGAGGAATGGCAGCGGTGGGGTTGGAGGAGATGTATATCTGAGTGTCATCGGCGTAAGTGTGAAAATGGACCCCATGGTGACGGAGAATTGAACCTAGGGGTAGGAGGTAGATGGTGAAGAGAAGTGGACCCAGTACTGACCCCTGGGGGACACCCATTGTGACACCCGTGCATCCGGATTTATGGTTCTGTAGTTGGACAAACTGTTGACGGTCAGTGAGGTAAGATGAAAGCCAGGAGAGTGCAACACCAGTGATCCCAATGCCAGCCAGGCGGTCCAGGAGTATTGGGTGAGAAATGGTGTCGAAGGCTGCGCTGAGGTCCAGGAGGATGAGGATGGTGAGTAGGCCGGAGTCAGCTGCACGGAGGAGGTCGTTAGTGATTTTAACCAGGGCTGTTTCAGTGCTATGATTGGGGCGGAAACCGGATTGGAAGGGTTCGTGGAGTTTATTTGAATTTAGGTGGGACTGTAATTGTGCTGCTACCACCTTTTCCAGAGTTTTGGAGATGAAGGGAAGGTTGGAGATGGGCCTGTAGTGATTGAGGTCAGATGGGTCTGCACCTGGTTTTTTTAGGGTGGGTGTGATGGCAGCTAGTTTGAGGATTGGGGGAACGGTTCCAGTGGTGAGGGAAGAATTAATTATTTTGGTAATCATGGGGGAAATGGATGGCAGACATGCTTTGACAAGCAGGGTGGGGAGGGGATCGAGCTGACAGGTGGTGGTTTTGGCTTTACGAATTAGTTCTGAGATGGTGTGTTCTGATACCGGAGTGAAATTGTTGAGAGGACTGGAGAGGGGTTGGTTGGTGGTGGTTATCCATGGTGGGTCATTTGTGGAAGAGCGGGTTGAGGCCAGTTGATGGTGAATTATGTTGATTTTGGAGCTGAAGAAGTCCAGGAAGGCGGTGCACTGGTCAGTGGAGATGTCTGGAGGGAGGGTTTTTGGAGGCTGAAGTAAGCGGTTGACGGTTGAAAAAAGGACTCTATTGTTTCCTGTGGCAGAATTAATGAGGTTGGAGTAATATGATGATTTGGCGGTATTAAGTGCATTTTTGTAGAGCTGAAGGTGATCGGAGTACATTTGGATGTGCACAGTGAGTCCGGTCCTTTTGCAGAGTCGCTCCAGTTGACGGCCTGTGGATTTGAGCTGGTGGAGGTCAGGGGTGAACCAGGGGGCAGAGTGGGTAAATGAAACTGAGCGGGTTTTAAGTGGAGCCAGGGCAGTGAGAGAGGAGGAGAGACAGTTATTGTAGTGTTGTACCAGATCGGCAGGGGAGGAGGATGAGGGGGGATTGGGGAAGGAGCTGATAAGGGTAGAGAGATCTGTGGGGTTGATGTGTTTGATGTTTCTGAAGGAGATGATCCGTTGTTCTTTGACTTTGTGCAAATGGGTGTGGATGTCATAAAGAATGGCTTTGTGGTCCGAGATGGGGAAGTCCATGATAGTGAGGTTGGCGGGAGTTATGTCTGTGCAGCAGATTAAATCGAGAATGTGACCTTTGCTATGTGTTGCGAGGTTGACGTGTTGTGTGATACCAAGGCAGTTTAGAAGTGATGTGAAGTCGTTTGCTAGGGTGCAGGATGGGTCGTCAATATGAATGTTGAAATCGCCATGGAGGATAACAGTAGGGGACATTGTGCATACAGATGTTAACAGTGACGAGAATTCAGTAAGGAAAACAGCGGAGGGTTTTGGTGGTCTGTAGATGGTAATGATGATGATGGGTTTGGGTCCAGAGAGTTTTACAGCTAGGCATTCAAAGGAGGAGTGTTGGGGGACAGTGAGAGCAGTGACTTTTATGTTTTTACGGTAGATGAGAGCCAGCCCCCCCCCCCTTCCAGTGGCGCGGGGTTTACTAAAAAAGGAAAAGCCAGGTGGGGTGGTTGCATTTAACTGAGTGAAATCATTCGGCAGTTGCCACGTCTCTGTGAGGCAGAAAATGTCCAGAGTTTTGTCGGTGATGAGATCAGAGATGAGAAGGGCCTTATTGGTTAGTGATCTGATATTAAGAAGACAGAGTTTGAGACAGGTGAGTGGTATATATGCAGCTGCTTTGGGCAGGGGAGAGAGTACACTGTGATTGACAGGATTGATATGGCGGTCTGTGCGGGGAGGGGGGCGTGGCTCCTTGAAGGTCACATGGAAACGGAGGGGTCTGACAGTTATAATGGTATCGATTGGGCGACCGACAGCAGGGGGTGTAATAACAGCAGGGGCCTGTAGGAGGAGCGATTCACAGATGGCAATGGATGTAGTGACAGCAGGGGCCTGTAGGAGGAGCGATTCAGAGATGGCAATGGATGTAGTGACAGCAGGGGCCTGTAGGGGGAGTGATTCACCGAGGGAGGGGGGAGAAGAAGAAGGCACTGGTGGCACGGGGGAGTGGGCGTGGCATGTAAATAGTCATGCATGAGTGTCCTGTATGTAGTCAATGGTGTGTACAGTGCGCTGTATGTTTTTTGTAAGCATGCGGCTGCCTAGCTTGCTCGGGTGAAGTCCATCGTGCCGGTAGAATGAAGGGCGGTTCCAAAATAAATTGAAATTGTCAATGGAATGAAAGCCATGGACACCGCAGACAGCCTGGAGCCAGAAGTGGAGGTGAAGGAGGCGACTGAAGTTCTGTTCACCGCGGCCCAGGGTGGGCAGAGGGCCGCTGATGAAGACTGATTTTCCACAGTTTTTTAACATGGCAAACAGGCTGTTGAAGTCCCGTTTCAGCACGTCGGGGTTACTCCGGAACACATCGTTGGTCCCAAGGTGCAGGATGATACGATTAATCGAGAGGGGAAGTGTTTGGAGTAAACCTGGAAGTATTTCGATCATTTTTGTGACTGTGGCCCCTGGAAAACAGTGCGTGGAGGCGTTGAAAAATCGCGTTTTCCTGATTATGGAGTCCCCCACTATAGCGGTGGTTGGGGGAAACAGGGGGGGAGGGGGGCGGGGTGGCAGGCACTGGTCCTCTGTTGGAGGGGACCTTGACGAGGTTGTAGGTGCAGCTGCGGCCACTTTGCAGCGGGGTAGATCACTGGAGCGTCGCGCCCTGAGAGCAGCTTCCTTCACAATTTTGCGACGGGAGGAGGAGGTGGTCACAGACCGGGACGATGGAGGACCCGAAGCAGACCCACGACCCCCTCGGGCTGCTGGCAGCGAGGCTGTGACGGGGCTGGCTGGAGGAGGATGGACAGGTTGAGGGAAATCCTCAAGGCTCAGGATGTTGTATTTATTTCCCAGCGCGAGCTCGCAGGGGGGAGGGGGGGAGGAGGGGGGTGTTCCTCGCTTTTTCCCATTGACTGTGGGCCGTGCCGTTTGGATAGGGGTGGACGTGAGGGACCCGAGCCTCGGGTTCGGGTTAAGGGTGAAAGTTGCCTCTGAAATTCGGCTTTTAGTCACCCATTTTGGCTTCGGCTTGGCCCCCTGCAAGAGCCATGTGTCTCCAGCCAGGGGATCCGGGTGTGAAGCAGAGACTGAGGAGGCTAGCCTGGATGTAGCTGTGGGGACAGCAACAGTGTGGGGCGGAGTGACAGGGGCTGTCCGATCAGCTGGGGCGACCGCTGCGGCGGGGGAGCCGGCATCAGGCAGCGGGAGAGTGGAGACCGGATCAGCTGGGGCGACCGCTGCGGCGGGGGAGCCGGCATCAGGCGGCGGGAGAGTGGAGACCGGATCAGCTGGGGCGACCGCTGCCGCGGGGGAGCCGGCATCAGGCAGCGGGAGAGTGGAGTCCAGGTCAGCGGGGTTGGCAGGAGGACCGGCGCCCAGAATAATCACTGAGTCCAGGCGAGTCTCTTCATTCCTGATCCAGTGGAGGTTGGAAATGCGCTGCTCCAGCTCTGCGATCTTCTGGGATTTGCGGAGGCAGCTGTCGCAGTCATGAGGGGAGGTGAGTGGAGCCATGGGGGAAGATGGGGTAGCCTAGGAACCAGAAAACAGAAACTACGGCAGCAACTGTGTTTGGCGTGAATTCACTTGCTTTTGGTGCGGTTTACGTGTGCTGTACAGCTCAGCTTATGAGTTCTGAAATAAAACTTACACGCGTGGACTCCAAGAGGAGTCCGCGGCGGTGTGTGGGCACAGATCGGGTGGGTTTGGATCCGGTAGAGAGCGGGACTTACCGGCACGGGCCCAAATGCTGGGCCCGTTGAGGTGAGTGAGCTCGGTGGTAGTGGTAAGATTTTTTCCCACGCTGTCAAAAGCGCTGCGTTCACTGCTGCACTGCTGCTTCCGCGTTCTGCTTCCCGCGTTCTGCCAGAAAACAAAAACTACGGCAGCAACTGTGTTTGACGTGCTTTTGCTGCGGTTTACGTGTGCTGTACAGCTCAGCTGATGAGTTCTGAAATGGAACTTACGCGCGAGGACTCCAAGAGGAGTCCGCGGCGGTGTGTGGGCACAGATCGGGTGGGTTTGGATCCTGGTAGAGAGCGGGACTTACCGACACGGGCCCAAGTGCTGGGCCCGTTGAGGTGAATGAGTTCAGTGGTAGCGGTAGGATTTTTTTCCCACGCTGTCAAAACGCTGTGTTCACTGCTGCACTGCTGCTTCCGCGTTCTGCTTCCCGCGTTCTGTTTCCCGCGTGACGTCAGCTCAGAGAGGGCGGGGGCTGATGTCTGATCAAATTAGCCACGCCCCTTCTTCTGATTGGCCGATAAGTTATAGTCCAATATCTTTTGAATGGTTTGACATAGAGAGTCATGGGTGGTGTCAAATGACCAAGTATCGAGTCCTTGACCTTCATGGGTGCATCCCGCGATCATCCGGCAGTAGTCCGTGGCACTTCAAAATTTCCCGGGAATTTTGTCTAGTTAGTGCCACGGCTGCGCCACGTGGCACGCCTCCTCCATTGAGATGCGCAAGCTCAATGGAGGAGGAGTGCCTCGTGCGCAGCACGAGGCACTCATACTATTGCTCAGGCTTATTATTTATTTATTAGTGCCACGGCTGCGCCACGTGGCACGCCTCCTCCATTGAGCTGCGCAAGCTCAATGGAGGAGGAGTGCCTCGTGCGCAGCACGAGGCACTCATACTATTGCTCAGGCTTATTATTTATTCCATATTCTTCCGTAAAAACTTCGGCGCGTAACTAGTCCCGCAGCTTTGAGAAAACGCGAAAAGTAAAAACGTACAAACGTGCGCCTTAATCGGGAATCGATTGGTATGACTTTTATAAGCAATTGGCGTGCACGTTTTTGCGCAACGTGCACAAACGTGCGCTTTTTGCCCCATCCGGAACGCATTGCGTGAACTTTGGGGCCTCACCACTCGCACACCGTTACTCGAAAAATTCTGAACCGATTTAGAAAGTTGTAGGCCCTGAATTTAACTACAGTCCTGTGGATTTTCAGAACGATGGCACGAATAGTTTTTGCACGAAGTGCAAAAACATTTCCAAATTTCCAAACTAATGGGGAAGATTTTCCCATGCATTTCAATGGCGCCATTATAAGCGGATGGGAAAATGTTGAGAAAAAAAAGACAAAATTCACCTTTTTTCCGAGTCACGTATCTTTCTCATACTTGCACGTAGAAACGTCATTCAAACTTCAAAACGGAGGAAAACTTCTCTTCTCTCTCCAAACCCGAAACTGTTTTTTCCTAAAATGTACACTTTTCAAGATATGAGCCCTCAAGCGAGGACTGGAAATCACTTTTTTTCAAATCTAGAGCACGGGAGTCAGTTTGCTAGAGTGTAGTTACACTGAAAAAAAAACATGATTTCTTATTTGTAACTCGAGGTCACGGCCAAACCGTAAAAGGTAGACAGATCATTTTTGGTCAGAATATAGACATAGGTGTTGTGATTTATAAAATGTGACTTTGACAGGCGTGGTGTGCACAAAATTTTAACGGGGGGCCCAACAGACGCGCCAATTCCTGTCTCGCTGTTCATTGACTCCCATGTTAAAAAACATTTTCTTAAAAAAAATCTCATTTTTGTTTTCGAATTGCCGTTACTAACACATTTTAAGGAATATCTGAATGAAAATAAGATTGACAGAATGTTCTGGGTTCTCCGTCTCTCACGATGTTTTCATTTTTCTGCTAAGAGCTACGGTTTGACCGCAAAGTGGAGTGATTTGAGGTTTGTCACAACCGAAAATCTAGCTGTCATTCCCGCTCCCTCTGTATCAGGTTCTTGTTGCCCCTAACAACCAGAACTCAGGTGTACTGATTAGACTGACCCAGACCTGGTCACATGACACAGTCATTACAGACTTCATGTAATATAACCTGGATAATGGAGAAATCTGAACCCTGACCTTTTGACCTTACATGATCCCCAGTCCTGCTGGGGACAGGTTCATTGGATATATGTGTATATTATTATTATTATACATATAAATATTTACATTTGTATATTATATATACAAATTAGCCCCGCCCCTTCTTCTGATTGGCCGATACGTTATAGTCCAATATCTTTTGAATGGTTTGACATACAGAGACATGGGTGGTGTCAAATGACTAAGTATGGAGTCCCTGACCCTCATTGGTGCAAATTAGCCCCGCCCCATCTTCTGATTGGCTGATACGTTAAAGTCCAATATCTTTTGAATGGTTTGACATACAGAGACATGGGTGGTGTCAAATGACTAAGTATCGAGTCCCTGACCCTCATTGGTGCAAATTAGCCCCGCCCCTTCTTCTGATTGGCCGATACGTTATAGTCCAATATCTTTTGAATGGTTTGACATACAGAGACATGGGTGGTGTCAAATGACTAAGTATCGAGCCCCTGACCCTCATTGGTGCAAATTAGCCCCGCCCCTTCTTCTGATTGGCTGATACGTTAAAGTCCAATATCTTTTGAATGGTTTGATATACAGAGACATGGGTGGTGTCAAATGACTAAGTATCGAGTCCCTGACCCTCATTGGTGCAAATTAGCCACGCCCCTTCTTCTGATTGGCCGATACGTTATAGTCCAATATCTTTTGAATGGTTTGACATACAGAGACATGGGTGGTGTCAAATGACTAAGTATCGAGTCCCTGACCCTCATTGGTGCAAATTAGCCACGCCCCTTATTCTGATTGGCTGATACGTTATAGTCCAATATCTTTTGAATGGTTTGACATACAGAGACATGGGTGGTGTCAAATGACTAAGTATCGAGTCCCTGACCCTCATTGGTGCAAATTAGCCCCGCCCCTTCTTCTGATTGGCTGATACGTTATAGTCCAATATCTTTTGAATGGATTGACATACAGAGACATGGGTGGTGTCAAATGACTAAGTATTGAGTCCCTGACCCTCATTGGTGCAAATTAGCCACGCCCCTTCTTCTGATTGGCTGATACGTTAAAGTCCAATATCTTTTGAATGGTTTGACATACAGAGACATGGGTGGTGTCAAATGACTAAGTATCGAGTCCCTGACCCTCATTGGTGCAAATTAGCCCCGCCCCTTCTTCTGATTGGCTGATACGTTAAAGTCCAATATCTTTTGAATGGTTTGACATACAGAGACATGGGTGGTGTCAAATGACTAAGTATCGAGTCCCTGACCCTCATTGGTGCAAATTAGCCCCGCCCCTTCTTCTGATTGGCCGATACGTTATAGTCCAATATCTTTTGAATGGTTTGACATACAGAGTCATGGATGATGTCATATTAATCAGTATATTAATCAGTATATTAATCAGTATATTATTCAGTATCGAGCCCCGCGATCCTCCGGCAGTAGTCCGTGGCACTTCAAAATTTCCCGGGAATTTTGGTCTAGTTTATTTATTTATTCCATATTCTTCCGTATAAACTTCGGCGCGTAACTAGTCCCAGAGCTTTGAGAAAACGCGAAAAGTAAAAACGTAGAAACGTGCGACTTAATCGGGAATCGATTGGTATGACTTTTATAAGCGATTGGCGTGCACGTTTTTGTGCAACGTGCACAAACGTGCGCTTTTTGCCCCATCCGGAACGCATTGCGTGAACTTTGGGGCCTCACCACTCGCACACCGTTACTCGAAAAATTATGAACCGATTTAGAAAGTTGTAGGCCCTGAATTTAACTACAGTCTTGTGGATTTTCAGAACGATGGCACGAATAGTTTTTGCACGAAGTGCAAAAACATTTCCAAATTTCCAAACTAATGGGGAAGATTTTCCCATGTATTTGTATGGGGCAGCATTTCACACTGTGGGTGTGAAATGTCCGGTGAAGGTTAAAAAAAAAAAAAAATCACCTTTTTTCTGAGTCACCTATCTTTCTCATACTTGCACGTAGAAACGTCATTCAAACTTCAAAACGGAGGAAAACTTCTCTTCTCTCTCTAAACCCCGGACTGTTTTTTCCTAAAATGTACACTTTTCAAGATATGAGCCTTCAAGCGAGGACTAAAAAACCCCCTTTTTCAAATCTAGAGTGGAGGTTTTAATTGATCAGAGTGAGCAGAACCCTGAAAAAATGACCATAATTTTTAATTGTAACTCGACCTCACGGCCGAACCGTAAAAGCTGGACAGATAATTTTTGGTCAGAATGTAGACATACATTTTGGTATTCTTAAAATGTGACTTTGACAGGCGTGGTGTGCACAAAATTTAAACGGGGAGACTAAGAGCCATGCCAATTCCTGTCTCTCTCTCCATTCACTGCAATGTTAAAAAAAAATTTCTCCAAAAAAATCTCATTTTTGTTTTCGAATTGCCGTTACTAACACATTTTAAGGAATATCTGAATAAAATTAAGATTGTCAGAATCTTCCGGGTTCTGTCTCTCTCACGATGTCTTTGTTTTTCTGCTAGGAGCTACAGTTTGATTACAAGGTGAAGTTATTTGAGGCTTGTCAAATCCGAAGAACTAGCTGAGTCATTCCAATACAATATACACTACCATACTTCCGGGTCATGTGACCCAGAACTAGTCACATGACCCACTCAATGCAGACTTCATAATACTTTACCTTGGATAATGGAGGAATCTGAACCCTGACCTTTTGACCTTACATGATCCCCAGTCCTGCTGGGGACAGGTTCATGGGATATATATGTATATTAATATTATTATACATATAAATATTTACATTTGTATATTATATATACATATTAGCCCCGCCCCTTCTTCTGATTGGCCGATACGTTATAGTCCAATATCTTTTGAATGGTTTGACATAGAGACTCACGGGTGGTATCAAATGACTAAGTATCGAGCCCCTGACCCTCATTGGTGCAAATTAGCCCCGCCCCTTCTTCTGATTGGCTGATACGTTAAAGTCCAATATCTTTTGAATGGTTTGACATACAGAGACATGGGTGGTGTCAAATGACTAAGTATCGAGTCCCTGACCCTCATTGGTGCAAATTAACCACGCCCCTTCTTCTGATTGGTCGATACGTTATAGTCCAATATCTTTTGAATGGTTTGACATACAGAGACATGGGTGGTGTCAAATGACTAAGTATCGAGTCCCTGACCCTCATTGGTGCAAATTAGCCACGCCCCTTCTTCTGATTGGCTGATACGTTAAAGTCCAATATCTTTTGAATGGTTTGACATACAGAGACATGGGTGGTGTCAAATGACTAAGTATCGAGTCCCTGACCCTCATTGGTGCAAATTAGCCCCGCCCCTTCTTCTGATTGGCTGATACGTTAAAGTCCAATATCTTTTGAATGGTTTGACATACAGAGACATGGGTGGTGTCAAATGACTAAGTATGGAGTCCCTGACCCTCATTGGTGCAAATTAACCACGCCCCTTCTTCTGATTGGTCGATACGTTATAGTCCAATATCTTTTGAATGGTTTGACATACAGAGACATGGGTGGTGTCAAATGACTAAGTATCGAGTCCCTGACCCTCATTGGTGCAAATTAGCCACGCCCCTTCTTCTGATTGGCTGATACGTTAAAGTCCAATATCTTTTGAATGGTTTGACATACAGAGACATGGGTGGTGTCAAATGACTAAGTATCGAGTCCCTGACCCTCATTGGTGCAAATTAGCCCCGCCCCTTCTTCTGATTGGCTGATACGTTAAAGTCCAATATCTTTTGAATGGTTTGACATACAGAGACATGGGTGGTGTCAAATGACTAAGTATGGAGTCCCTGACCCTCATTGGTGCAAATTAGCCACGCCCCTTCTTCTGATTGGCCGATACGTTATAGTCCAATATCTTTTGAATGGTTTGACATACAGAGACATGGGTGGTGTCAAATGACCAAGTATCGAGTCCCTGACCCTCATTGGTGCAAATTAGCCACGCCCCTTCTTCTGATTGGCTGATACGTTAAAGTCCAATATCTTTTGAATGGTTTGACATAAAGAGACATGGGTGGTGTCAAATGACTAAGTATCGAGTCCCTGACCCTCATTGGTGCAAATTAGCCCCGCCCCTTCTTCTGATTGGCCGATACGTTATAGTCCAATATCTTTTGAATGGTTTGACATAGAGAGTCATGGGTGGTGTCAAATGACTAAGTATCGAGTCCTTGACCTTCATGGGTGCATCCCGCGATCATCCGGCAGTAGTCCGTGGCACTTCAAAATTTCCCGGGAATTTTGGTCTAGTTATTATTATTATTCCATATTCTTCCGTAAAAACTTCGGCGCGTAACTAGTTGCGCAGCTTTGAGAAAACTCAAAAAGTAAAAACGTAGAAACGTGCGCCTTAATCGGGAATCGATTGGTATGACTTTTATTAGCGATTGGCGTGCACGTTTTTGCGCAACGTGCACAAACGTGCACTTTTTGCCCCATCCGGAACGCATTGCGTCAACTTTGGGGCCTCACCACTCGCACACCGTTACTCGAAAAATTATGAACCGATTTAGAAAGTTGTAGGCCCTGAATTTAACTACATTTCTGTGGATTTTCAGAACGATGGCACGAATAGTTTTTGCACGAAGTGCAAAAACATTTCCAAATTTCCAAACTAATGGGGACCATGTATTTGTATGGGGCAGCATTTCACACTGTGTGTGGGATGAGGTTAAAAAAAAAAAATCACCTTTTTTCTGAGTCACCTATCTTTCTCATACTTGCACGTAGAAAGGTCATTCAAACTTCAAAACGGAGGAAAACTTCTCTTCTCTCTCTAAACCCCGGACTGTTTTTTCCTAAAATGTACACTTTTCAAGATATGAGCGCTCAAGCGAGGACTGGAAATCACTTTTTTGTCAAATCTTCAGTGCGGTTCTAATTGATCAGAGTGCGAGAGACTTTAAAAAAATGATCATAATTTTTATTTGTAACTCGACCTCACGGCCAAACCGTAAAAGGTAGACAGATCATTTTTGGTCAGAATATAGACATAGGTTTTGTGATTCATAAAATGTGACTTTGACAGGCGTGGTGTGCACAAAATTTGAACGGGGAGACTAACAGCCATGCCAAATCCTGTCTTTCTCTCCATTGACTCCCATAATAAATAACGTTTTCTTCAAAAAAATCTCATTTTTGTTTTCGAATTGCCGTTACTAACACATTTTAAGGAATATCTGAATAAAATTAAGATTGTCAGAATCTTCCGGGTTCTGTCTCTCTCACGATGTCTTTGTTTTTCTGCTAGGAGCTACAGTTTGATTACAAGGTGAAGTTATTTGAGGCTTGTCAAATCCGAAGAACTAGCTGAGTCATTCCAATACAATATACACTACCATACTTCCGGGTCATGTGACCCAGAACTAGTCACATGACCCACTCAATGCAGACTTCATAATACTTTACCTTGGATAATGGAGGAATCTGAACCCTGACCTTTTGACCTTACATGATCCCCAGTCCTGCTGGGGACAGGTTCATGGGATATATATGTATATTATTATTATTATACATATAAATATTTACATTTGTATATTATATATACATATTAGCCCCGCCCCTTCTTCTGATTGGCCGATACGTTATAGTCCAATATCTTTTGAATGGTTTGACATAGAGACTCACGGGTGGTATCAAATGACTAAGTATCGAGCCCCTGACACTCATTGGTGCAAATTAGCCCCGCCCCTTCTTCTGATTGGCTGATACGTTAAAGTCCAATATCTTTTGAATGGTTTGACATACAGAGACATGGGTGGTGTCAAATGACTAAGTATCGAGTCCCTGACCCTCATTGGTGCAAATTAGCCACGCCCCTTCTTCTGATTGGCCGATACGTTATAGTCCAATATCTTTTGAATGGTTTGACATACAGAGACATGGGTGGTGTCAAATGACTAAGTATCGAGTCCCTGACCCTCATTGGCGCAAATTAGCCACGCCCCTTCTTCTGATTGGCTGATACGTTAAAGTCCAATATCTTTTGAATGGTTTGACATACAGAGACATGGGTGGTGTCAAATGACTAAGTATCGAGTCCCTGACCCTCATTGGTGCAAATTAGCCCCGCCCCTTCTTCTGATTGGCTGATACGTTAAAGTCCAATATCTTTTGAATGGTTTGACATACAGAGACATGGGTGGTGTCAAATGACTAAGTATGGAGTCCCTCACCCTCATTGGTGCAAATTAGCCACGCCCCTTCTTCTGATTGGCCGATACGTTATAGTCCAATATCTTTTGAATGGTTTGACATACAGAGACATGGGTGGTGTCAAATGACCAAGTATCGAGTCCCTGACCCTCATTGGTGCAAATTAGCCACGCCCCTTCTTCTGATTGGCTGATACGTTAAAGTCCAATATCTTTTGAATGGTTTGACATACAGAGACATGGGTGGTGTCAAATGACTAAGTATCGAGTCCCTGACCCTCATTGGTGCAAATTAGCCACGCCCCTTCTTCTGATTGGCCGATACGTTATAGTCCAATATCTTTTGAATGGTTTGACATAGAGAGTCATGGGTGGTGTCAAATGACCAAGTATCGAGTCCTTGACCTTCATGGGTGCATCCCGCGATCATCCGGCAGTAGTCCGTGGCACTTCAAAATTTCCCGGGAATTTTGGTCTAGTTAGTGCCACGGCTGCGCCACGTGGCACTCCTCCTCCATTGAGCTGCGCAAGCTCAATGGAGGAGGAGTGCCTCGTGCGCAGCACGAGGCACTCATACTATTGCTCAGGCTTATTATTAGTGCCACGGCTGCGCCACGTGGCACTCCTCCTCCATTGAGATGCGCAAGCTCAATGGAGGAGGAGTGCCTCGTGCGCAGCACGAGGCACTCATACTATTGCTCAGGCTTATTATTAGTGCCACGGCTGCGCCACGTGGCACGCCTCCTCCATTGAGATGCGCAAGCTCAATGGAGGAGGAGTGCCTCGTGCGCAGCACGAGGCACTAATACTATTGCTCAGGCTTATTATTTATTATTATTATTCCATATTCTTCCGTATGAACTTCGGCGCGTAACTAGTTGCGCAGCTTTGAGAAAACTCAAAAAGTAAAAACGTAGAAACGTGCGACTTAATCGGGAATCAATTGGTATGACTTTTATTAGCGATTGGCGTGCACGTTTTTGCGCAACGTGCACAAACGTGCACTTTTTGCCCCATCCGGAACGCATTGCGTGAACTTTGGGGCCTCACCACTCGCACACCGTTACTCGAAAAATTCTGAACCGATTTAGAAAGTTGTAGGCCCTGAATTTAACTACAGTCCTCTGGATTTTCAGAACGATGGCACGAATAGTTTTTGCACGAAGTGCAAAAACATTTCCAAATTTCCAAACTAATGGGGAACTGTTTTCCCATGCATTTCAATGGCGCCATTCAAAGCGGATGGGAAAATGTTGAGAAAAAAAAGACAAAATTCACCTTTTTTCCAAGTCACGTATCTTTCTCATACTTGCACGTAGAAACGTCATTCAAACTTCAAAACGGAGGAAAACTTCTCTTCTCTCTCTAAACCCCGGACTGTTTTTTCCTAAAATGTACACTTTTCAAGATATGAGCCTTCAAGCGAGGACTAAAAAACCCCCTTTTTCAAATCTAGAGTGGAGGTTCGAATTGATCAGAGTGAGCAGAACCCTGAAAAAATGACCATAATTTTTATTTGTAACTCGACCTCACGGCCGAACCGTAAAAGCTGGACAGATAATTTTTGGTCAGAATGTAGACATACATTTTGGTATTCTTAAAATGTGACTTTGACAGGCGTGGTGTGCACAAAATTTAAACGGGGAGACTAAGAGCCATGCCAATTCCTGTCTCTCTCTTCATTCACTGCAATGTTAAAAAAAAATTTCTTCAAAAAAATCTCATTTTTGTTTTCGAATTGCCGTTACTAACACATTTTAAGGAATATCTGAATAAAATTAAGATTGTCAGAATCTTCCGGGTTCTGTCTCTCTCACGATGTCTTTGTTTTTCTGCTAGGAGCTACAGTTTGATTACAAGGTGAAGTTATTTGAGGCTTGTCAAATCCGAAGAACTAGCTGAGTCATTCCAATACAATATACACTACCATACTTCCGGGTCATGTGACCCAGAACTAGTCACATGACCCACTCAATGCAGACTTCATAATACTTTACCTTGGATAATGGAGGAATCTGAACCCTGACCTTTTGACCTTACATGATCCCCAGTCCTGCTGGGGACAGGTTCATGGGATATATATGTATATTATTATTATTATACATATAAATATTTACATTTGTATATTATATATACATATTAGCCCCGCCCCTTCTTCTGATTGGCCGATACGTTATAGTCCAATATCTTTTGAATGGTTTGACATAGAGACTCACGGGTGGTATCAAATGACTAAGTATCGAGCCCCTGACCCTCATTGGTGCAAATTAGCCCCGCCCCTTCTTCTGATTGGCTGATACGTTAAAGTCCAATATCTTTTGAATGGTTTGACATACAGAGACATGGGTGGTGTCAAATGACTAAGTATCGAGTCCCTGACCCTCATTGGTGCAAATTAGCCACGCCCCTTCTTCTGATTGGCCGATACGTTATAGTCCAATATCTTTTGAATGGTTTGACATACAGAGACATGGGTGGTGTCAAATGACTAAGTATCGAGTCCCTGACCCTCATTGGTGCAAATTAGCCACGCCCCTTCTTCTGATTGGCTGATACGTTAAAGTCCAATATCTTTTGAATAGTTTGACATACAGAGACATGGGTGGTGTCAAATGACTAAGTATCGAGTCCCTGACCCTCATTGGTGCAAATTAGCCCCGCCCCTTCTTCTGATTGGCTGATACGTTAAAGTCCAATATCTTTTGAATGGTTTGACATACAGAGACATGGGTGGTGTCAAATGACTAAGTATGGAGTCCCTGACCCTCATTGGTGCAAATTAGCCACGCCCCTTCTTCTGATTGGCCGATACGTTATAGTCCAATATCTTTTGAATGGTTTGACATACAGAGACATGGGTGGTGTCAAATGACCAAGTATCGAGTCCCTGACACTCATTGGTGCAAATTAGCCACGCCCCTTCTTCTGATTGGCTGATACGTTAAAGTCCAATATCTTTTGAATGGTTTGACATACAGAGACATGGGTGGTGTCAAATTACTAAGTATCGAGTCCCTGACCCTCATTGGTGCAAATTAGCCCCGCCCCTTCTTCTGATTGGCCGATACGTTATAGTCCAATATCTTTTGAATGGTTTGACATAGAGAGTCATGGGTGGTGTCAAATGACCAAGTATCGAGTCCTTGACCTTCATGGGTGCATCCCGCGATCATCCGGCAGTAGTCCGTGGCACTTCAAAATTTCCCGGGAATTTTGGTCTAGTTATTTATTTATTATTCCATATTCTTCCGTATAAACTTCGGCGCGTAACTAGTCCCACAGCTTTGAGAAAACGCGAAAAGTAAAAACGTAGAAACGTGCGGCTTAATCGGGAATCGATTGGTATGACTTTTATTAGCGATTGGCGTGCACGTTTTTGCGCAACGTGCACAAACGTGCGCTTTTTGCCCCATCCGGAACGCATTGCGTGAACTTTGGGGCCTCACCACTCGCACACCGTTACTCGAAAAATTCTGAACCGATTTAGAAAGTTGTAGGCCCTGAATTTAACTACAGTCCTGTGGATTTTCAGAACGATGGCAAGAATAGTTTTTGCACGAAGTGCAAAAACATTTCCAAATTTCCAAACTAATGGGGAAGATTTTCCCATGCATTTCAATGGCGCCATTATAAGCGGATGGGAAAATGTTGAGAAAAAAAATACAAAATTCACCTTTTTTCCGAGTCACGTATCTTTCTCATACTTGGACGTAGAAACGTCATTCAAACTTCAAAACGGAGGAAAACTTCTCTTCTCTCTCCAAACCCCGGACTGTTTTTTCCTAAAATGTACACTTTTCAAGATATGAGCGCTCAAGCGAGGACTGGAAATCACTTTTTTGTCAAATCTACAGTGCGGTTCTAATTGATCAGAGTGCGAGAGACTTTAAAAAAATGATCATAATTTTTATTTGTAACTCGACCTCACGGCCAAACCGTAAAAGGTAGACAGATCATTTTTGGTCAGAATATAGACATAGGTGTTGTGATTTATAAAATGTGACTTTGACAGGCGTGGTGTGCACAAAATTTGACCGGGGGGCCCAACAGACACGCCAAATCCTGTCTTTCTCTCCATTGACTCCCATGTTAAATAACGTTTTCTTCAAAAAAATCTCATTTTTGTTTTCGAATTGCCGTTACTAACACATTTTAAGGAATATCTGAATAAAATTAAGATTGTCAGAATCTTCCGGGTTCTGTCTCTCTCACGATGTCTTTGTTTTTCTGCTAGGAGCTACAGTTTGATTACAAGGTGAAGTTATTTGAGGCTTGTCAAATCCGAAGAACTAGCTGAGTCATTCCAATACAATATACACTACCATACTTCCGGGTCATGTGACCCAGAACTAGTCACATGACCCACTCAATGCAGACTTCATAATACTTTACCTTGGATAATGGAGGAATCTGAACCCTGACCTTTTGACCTTACATGATCCCCAGTCCTGCTGGGGACAGGTTCATGGGATATATATGTATATTATTATTATTATACATATAAATATTTACATTTGTATATTATATATACATATTAGCCCCGCCCCTTCTTCTGATTGGCCGATACGTTATAGTCCAATATCTTTTGAATGGTTTGACATAGAGACTCACGGGTGGTATCAAATGACTAAGTATCGAGCCCCTGACACTCATTGGTGCAAATTAGCCCCGCCCCTTCTTCTGATTGGCTGATACGTTAAAGTCCAATATCTTTTGAATGGTTTGACATACAGAGACATGGGTGGTGTCAAATGACTAAGTATCGAGTCCCTGACCCTCATTGGTGCAAATTAGCCACGCCCCTTCTTCTGATTGGCCGATACGTTATAGTCCAATATCTTTTGAATGGTTTGACATACAGAGACATGGGTGGTGTCAAATGACTAAGTATCGAGTCCCTGACCCTCATTGGTGCAAATTAGCCACGCCCCTTCTTCTGATTGGCCGATACGTTAAAGTCCAATATCTTTTGAATGGTTTGACATACAGAGACATGGGTGGTGTCAAATGACTAAGTATCGAGTCCCTGACCCTCATTGGTGCAAATTAGCCCCGCCCCTTCTTCTGATTGGCTGATACGTTAAAGTCCAATATCTTTTGAATGGTTTGACATACAGAGACATGGGTGGTGTCAAATGACTAAGTATGGAGTCCCTCACCCTCATTGGTGCAAATTAGCCACGCCCCTTCTTCTGATTGGCCGATACGTTATAGTCCAATATCTTTTGAATGGTTTGACATACAGAGACATGGGTGGTGTCAAATGACCAAGTATCGAGTCCCTGACCCTCATTGGTGCAAATTAGCCACGCCCCTTCTTCTGATTGGCTGATACGTTAAAGTCCAATATCTTTTGAATGGTTTGACATACAGAGACATGGGTGGTGTCAAATGACTAAGTATCGAGTCCCTGACCCTCATTGGTGCAAATTAGCCACGCCCCTTCTTCTGATTGGCCGATACGTTATAGTCCAATATCTTTTGAATGGTTTGACATAGAGAGTCATGGGTGGTGTCAAATGACCAAGTATCGAGTCCTTGACCTTCATGGGTGCATCCCGCGATCATCCGGCAGTAGTCCGTGGCACTTCAAAATTTCCCGGGAATTTTGTCTAGTTATTATATATTCTTCCGTAAAAACTTCGGCGCGTAACTAGTCCCGCAGCTTTGAGAAAACGCGAAAAGTAAAAACGTACAAACGTGCGCCTTAATCGGGAATCGATTGGTATGACTTTTATAAGCAATTGGCGTGCACGTTTTTGCGCAACGTGCACAAACGTGCACTTTTTGCCCCATCCGGAACGCATTGCGTGAACTTTGGGGCCTCACCACTCGCACACCGTTACTCGAAAAATTCTGAACCGATTTAGAAAGTTGTAGGCCCTGAATTTAACTACAGTCCTGTGGATTTTCAGAACGATGGCAAGAATAGTTTTTGCACGAAGTGCAAAAACATTTCCAAATTTCCAAACTAATGGGGAAGATTTTCCCATGCATTTCAATGGCGCCATTATAAGCGGATGGGAAAATGTTGAGAAAAAAAATACAAAATTCACCTTTTTTCCGAGTCACGTATCTTTCTCATACTTGGACGTAGAAACGTCATTCAAACTTCAAAACGGAGGAAAACTTCTCTTCTCTCTCCAAACCCCGGACTGTTTTTTCCTAAAATGTACACTTTTCAAGATATGAGCGCTCAAGCGAGGACTGGAAATCACTTTTTTGTCAAATCTACAGTGCGGTTCTAATTGATCAGAGTGCGAGAGACTTTAAAAAAATGATCATAATTTTTATTTGTAACTCGACCTCACGGCCAAACCGTAAAAGGTAGACAGATCATTTTTGGTCAGAATATAGACATAGGTGTTGTGATTTATAAAATGTGACTTTGACAGGCGTGGTGTGCACAAAATTTGACCGGGGGGCCCAACAGACACGCCAAATCCTGTCTTTCTCTCCATTGACTCCCATGTTAAATAACGTTTTCTTCAAAAAAATCTCATTTTTGTTTTCGAATTGCCGTTACTAACACATTTTAAGGAATATCTGAATAAAATTAAGATTGTCAGAATCTTCCGGGTTCTGTCTCTCTCACGATGTCTTTGTTTTTCTGCTAGGAGCTACAGTTTGATTACAAGGTGAAGTTATTTGAGGCTTGTCAAATCCGAAGAACTAGCTGAGTCATTCCAATACAATATACACTACCATACTTCCGGGTCATGTGACCCAGAACTAGTCACATGACCCACTCAATGCAGACTTCATAATACTTTACCTTGGATAATGGAGGAATCTGAACCCTGACCTTTTGACCTTACATGATCCCCAGTCCTGCTGGGGACAGGTTCATGGGATATATATGTATATTATTATTATTATACATATAAATATTTACATTTGTATATTATATATACATATTAGCCCCGCCCCTTCTTCTGATTGGCCGATACGTTATAGTCCAATATCTTTTGAATGGTTTGACATAGAGACTCACGGGTGGTATCAAATGACTAAGTATCGAGCCCCTGACACTCATTGGTGCAAATTAGCCCCGCCCCTTCTTCTGATTGGCTGATACGTTAAAGTCCAATATCTTTTGAATGGTTTGACATACAGAGACATGGGTGGTGTCAAATGACTAAGTATCGAGTCCCTGACCCTCATTGGTGCAAATTAGCCACGCCCCTTCTTCTGATTGGCCGATACGTTATAGTCCAATATCTTTTGAATGGTTTGACATACAGAGACATGGGTGGTGTCAAATGACTAAGTATCGAGTCCCTGACCCTCATTGGTGCAAATTAGCCACGCCCCTTCTTCTGATTGGCCGATACGTTAAAGTCCAATATCTTTTGAATGGTTTGACATACAGAGACATGGGTGGTGTCAAATGACTAAGTATCGAGTCCCTGACCCTCATTGGTGCAAATTAGCCCCGCCCCTTCTTCTGATTGGCTGATACGTTAAAGTCCAATATCTTTTGAATGGTTTGACATACAGAGACATGGGTGGTGTCAAATGACTAAGTATGGAGTCCCTCACCCTCATTGGTGCAAATTAGCCACGCCCCTTCTTCTGATTGGCCGATACGTTATAGTCCAATATCTTTTGAATGGTTTGACATACAGAGACATGGGTGGTGTCAAATGACCAAGTATCGAGTCCCTGACCCTCATTGGTGCAAATTAGCCACGCCCCTTCTTCTGATTGGCTGATACGTTAAAGTCCAATATCTTTTGAATGGTTTGACATACAGAGACATGGGTGGTGTCAAATGACTAAGTATCGAGTCCCTGACCCTCATTGGTGCAAATTAGCCACGCCCCTTCTTCTGATTGGCCGATACGTTATAGTCCAATATCTTTTGAATGGTTTGACATAGAGAGTCATGGGTGGTGTCAAATGACCAAGTATCGAGTCCTTGACCTTCATGGGTGCATCCCGCGATCATCCGGCAGTAGTCCGTGGCACTTCAAAATTTCCCGGGAATTTTGTCTAGTTATTATATATTCTTCCGTAAAAACTTCGGCGCGTAACTAGTCCCGCAGCTTTGAGAAAACGCGAAAAGTAAAAACGTACAAACGTGCGCCTTAATCGGGAATCGATTGGTATGACTTTTATAAGCAATTGGCGTGCACGTTTTTGCGCAACGTGCACAAACGTGCACTTTTTGCCCCATCCGGAACGCATTGCGTGAACTTTGGGGCCTCACCACTCGCACACCGTTACTCGAAAAATTCTGAACCGATTTAGAAAGTTGTAGGCCCTGAATTTAACTACAGTCCTGTGGATTTTCAGAACGATGGCACGAATAGTTTTTGCACGAAGTGCAAAAACATTTCCAAATTTCCAAACTAATGGGGAAGATTTTCCCATGCATTTCAATGGCGCCATTATAAGCGGATGGGAAAATGTTGAGAAAAAAAAGACAAAATTCACCTTTTTTCCGAGTCACGTATCTTTCTCATACTTGCACGTAGAAACGTCATTCAAACTTCAAAACGGAGGAAAACTTCTCTTCTCTCTCCAAACCCCGGACTGTTTTTTCCTAAAATGTACACTTTTCAAGATATGAGCGCTCAAGCGAGGACTGGAAATCACTTTTTTGTCAAATCTTCAGTGCGGTTCGAATTCATTAGAGTGGAGAGACTTTCGAAAAATGATCATAATTTTTATTTGTAACTCGAGCTCACGGGCAAACCGTAAAAGCTAGAAAGATAATTTTTGGTCAGAATGTAGACATGGATGTTGAGATTCATAAAATGTGACTTTGACAGGCGTGGTGTGCACACAATTTTAACGGGGGGCCCAACAGACACGCCAAATCCTGTCTCGCTCTCCATTGAGTCGCATGTTAAATGAAGTTTTCTTCAAAAAAATCTCATTTTTGTTTTCGAATTGCCGTTACTAACACATTTTAAGGAATATCTGAATGAAATTAAGATTGTCAGAATCTTCCGGGTTCTGTCTCTCTCACGATGTCTTTGTTTTTCTGCTAGGAGCTACAGTTTGATTACAAGGTGAAGTTATTTGAGGCTTGTCAAATCTGAAGAACTAGCTGAGTCATTCCAATACAATATACACTACCATACTTCCGGGTCATGTGACCCAGAACTAGTCACATGACCCACTCAATGCAGACTTCATAATACTTTACCTTGGATAATGGAGGAATCTGAACCCTGACCTTACATGATCCCCAGTCCTGCTGGGGACAGGTTCATGGGATATATATGTATATTATTATTATTATACATATAAATATTTACATTTGGATATTATATATACATATTAGCCCCGCCCCTTCTTCTGATTGGCCGATACGTTATAGTCCAATATCTTTTGAATGGTTTGACATACAGAGTAATGGGTGGTGTCAAATGACTAAGTATCGAGCCCCTGACCCTCATTGGTGCAAATTAGCCCCGCCCCTTCTTCTGATTGGCTGATACGTTAAAGTCCAATATCTTTTGAATGGTTTGACATACAGAGACATGGGTGGTGTCAAATGACTAAGTATCGAGTCCCTGACCCTCATTGGTGCAAATTAGCCACGCCCCTTCTTCTGATTGGCCGATACGTTATAGTCCAATATCTTTTGAATGGTTTGACATACAGAGACATGGGTGGTGTCAAATGACTAAGTATCGAGTCCCTGACCCTCATTGGTGCAAATTAGCCACGCCCCTTCTTCTGATTGGCCGATACGTTATAGTCCAATATCTTTTGAATGGTTTGACATACAGAGACATGGGTGGTGTCAAATGACTAAGTATCGAGTCCCTGACCCTCATTGGTGCAAATTAGCCCCGCCCCTTCTTCTGATTGGCCGATACGTTAAAGTCCAATATCTTTTGAATGGTTTGACATACAGAGACATGGGTGGTGTCAAATGACTAAGTATCGAGTCCCTGACCCTCATTGGTGCAAATTAGCCACGCCCCTTCTTCTGATTGGCCGATACGTTATAGTCCAATATCTTTTGAATGGTTTAACATACAGAGACATGGGTGGTGTCAAATGACTAAGTATCGAGTCCCTGACCCTCATTGGTGCAAATTAGCCACGCCCCTTCTTCTGATTGGCCGATACGTTAAAGTCCAATATCTTTTGAATGGTTTGACATACAGAGACATGGGTGGTGTCAAATGACTAAGTATCGAGTCCCTGACCCTCATTGGTGCAAATTACCCACGCCCCTTCTTCTGATTGGCCGATACGTTATAGTCCAATATCTTTTGAATGGTTTGACATAGAGAGTCATGGGTGGTGTCAAATGACAAAGTATCGAGTCCTTGACCTTCATGGGTGCATCCCGCGATCATCCGGCAGTAGTCCGTGGCACTTCAAAATTTCCCGGGAATTTTGGTCTAGTTAGTGCCACGGCTGCGCCACGTGGCACTCCTCCTCCATTGAGATGCGCAAGCTCAATGGAGGAGGAGTGCCTCGTGCGCAGCACGAGGCACTAATACTATTGCTCAGGCTTATTATTAGTGCCACGGCTGCGCCACGTGGCACGCCTCCTCCATTGAGATGCGCAAGCTCAATGGAGGAGGAGTGCCTCGTGCGCAGCACGAGGCACTAATACTATTGCTCAGGCTTATTATTTATTATTATTTATTCCATATTCTTCCGTATAAACTTCGGCGCGTAACTAGTCGCACAGCTTTGAGAAAACTCAAAAAGTAAAAACGTAGAAACGTGCGACTTAATCGGGAATCAATTGGTATGACTTTTATAAGCGATTGGCGTGCACGTTTTTGCGCAACGTGCACAAACGTGCGCTTTTTGCCCCATCCGGAACGCATTGCGTGAACTTTGGGGCCTCACCACTCGCATACCGTTACTCGAAAAATTCTGAACCGATTTAGAAAGTTGTAGGCCCTGAATTTAACTACAGTCCTCTGGATTTTCAGAACGATGGCACGAATAGTTTTTGCACGAAGTGCAAAAACATTTCCAAATTTCCAAACTAATGGGGAAGATTTTCCCATGCATTTCAATGGCGCCATTATAAGCGGATGGGAAAATGTTGAGAAAAAAAAGACAAAATTCACCTTTTTTCCGAGTCACGTATCTTTCTCATACTTGGACGTAGAAACGTCATTCAAACTTCAAAACGGAGGAAAACTTCTCTTCTCTCTCCAAACCCCGGACTGTTTTTTCCTAAAATGTACACTTTTCAAGATATGAGCCTTCAAGCGAGGACTAAAAAACCCCCTTTTTCAAATCTAGAGTGGAGGTTTTAATTGATCAGAGTGAGCAGAACCCTGAAAAAATGACCATAATTTTTATTTGTAACTCGACCTCACGGCCGAACCGTAAAAGCTGGACAGATAATTTTTGGTCAGAATGTAGACATACATTTTGGTATTCTTAAAATGTGACTTTGACAGGCGTGGTGTGCACAAAATTTAAACGGGGAGACTAAGAGCCATGCCAATTCCTGTCTCTCTCTCCATTCACTGCAATGTTAAATAAAAATTTCTTCAAAAAAATCTCATTTTTGTTTTCGAATTGCCGTTACTAACACATTTTAAGGAATATCTGAATAAAATTAAGATTGTCAGAATCTTCCGGGTTCTGTCTCTCTCACGATGTCTTTGTTTTTCTGCTAGGAGCTACAGTTTGATTACAAGGTGAAGTTATTTGAGGCTTGTCAAATCCGAAGAACTAGCTGAGTCATTCCAATACAATATACACTACCATACTTCCGGGTCATGTGACCCAGAACTAGTCACATGACCCACTCAAT
The DNA here is from genome assembly GCF_033807715.1 of Cololabis saira. Taxonomy (NCBI): domain Eukaryota; kingdom Metazoa; phylum Chordata; class Actinopteri; order Beloniformes; family Belonidae; genus Cololabis; species Cololabis saira. Next base: position 9,213,326 of record NC_084599.1, on the reverse strand, counting down.
GCAGACTTCATAATACTTTACCTTGGATAATGGAGGAATCTGAACCCTGACCTTTTGACCTTACATGATCCCCAGTCCTGCTGGGGACAGGTTCATGGGATATATATGTATATTATTATTATTATACATATAAATATTTACATTTGTATATTATATATACATATTAGCCCCGCCCCTTCTTCTGATTGGCCGATACGTTATAGTCCAATATCTTTTGAATGGTTTGACATAGAGACTCACGGGTGGTATCAAATGACTAAGTATCGAGCCCCTGACCCTCATTGGTGCAAATTAGCCCCGCCCCTTCTTCTGATTGGCCGATACGTTATAGTCCAATATCTTTTGAATGGTTTGACATAGAGACTCACGGGTGGTATCAAATGACTAAGTATCGAGTCCCTGACCCTCATTGGTGCAAATTAGCCCCGCCCCTTCTTCTGATTGGCTGATACGTTATAGTCCAATATCTTTTGAATGGTTTGACATACAGAGACATGGGTGGTGTCAAATGACTAAGTATCGAGTCCCTGACCCTCATTGGTGCAAATTAGCCACGCCCCTTCTTCTGATTGGCCGATACGTTATAGTCCAATATCTTTTGAATGGTTTGACATACAGAGACATGGGTGGTGTCAAATGACTAAGTATCGAGTCCCTGACCCTCATTGGTGCAAATTAGCCACGCCCCTTCTTCTGATTGGCTGATACGTTAAAGTCCAATATCTTTTGAATGGTTTGACATACAGAGACATGGGTGGTGTCAAATGACTAAGTATCGAGTCCCTGACCCTCATTGGTGCAAATTAGCCCCGCCCCTTCTTCTGATTGGCTGATACGTTAAAGTCCAATATCTTTTGAATGGTTTGACATACAGAGACATGGGTGGTGTCAAATGACTAAGTATGGAGTCCCTGACCCTCATTGGTGCAAATTAGCCACGCCCCTTCTTCTGATTGGCCGATACGTTATAGTCCAATATCTTTTGAATGGTTTGACATACAGAGACATGGGTGGTGTCAAATGACCAAGTATCGAGTCCCTGACCCTCATTGGTGCAAATTAGCCACGCCCCTTCTTCTGATTGGCCGATACGTTATAGTCCAATATCTTTTGAATGGTTTGACATAGAGAGTCATGGGTGGTGTCAAATGACTAAGTATCGAGTCCTTGACCTTCATGGGTGCATCCCGCGATCATCCGGCAGTAGTCCGTGGCACTTCAAAATTTCCCGGGAATTTTGGTCTAGTTAGTGCCACGGCTGCGCCACGTGGCACTCCTCCTCCATTGAGATGCGCAAGCTCAATGGAGGAGGAGTGCCTCGTGCGCAGCACGAGGCACTCTTACTATTGCTCAGGCTTATTATTTATTCCATATTCTTCCGTATAAACTTCGGCGCGTAACTAGTCCCACAGCTTTGAAAAAACGCGAAAAGTAAAAACGTAGAAACGTGCGACTTAATCGGGAATCGATTGGTATGACTTTTATTAGCGATTGGCGTGCACGTTTTTGCGCAACGTGCACAAACGTGCGCTTTTTGCCCCATCCGGAACGCATTGCGTGAACTTTGGGGCCTCACCACTCGCACACCGTTACTCGAAAAATTCTGAACCAATTTAGAAAGTTGTAGGCCCTGAATTTAACTACAGTCCTGTGGATTTTCAGAACGATGGCAAGAATAGTTTTTGCACGAAGTGCAAAAACATTTCCAAATTTCCAAACTAATGGGGAAGATTTTCCCATGCATTTCAATGGCGCCATTATAAGCGGATGGGAAAATGTTGAGAAAAAAAAGACAAAATTCACCTTTTTTCCGAGTCACGTATCTTTCTCATACTTGGACGTAGAAACGTCATTCAGACTTCAAAACGGAGGAAAACTTCTCTTCTCTCTCCAAACCCCGGACTGTTTTTTCCTAAAATGTACACTTTTCAAGATATGAGCGCTCAAGCGAGGACTGGAAATCACTTTTTTGTCAAATCTACAGTGCGGTTCTAATTGATCAGAGTGCGAGAGACTTTGAAAAAATGACCATAATTTTTATTTGTAACTTGAGCTCACGGCCGAACCGTAAAAGCTAGAAAGATAATCTTTGGTCAGAATATAGACATAGGTGTTGTGATTTATAAAATGTGACTTTGACAGGCGTGGTGTGCACAAAATTTGACCGGGGGGCCCAACAGACACGCCAAATCCTGTCTTTCTCTCCATTGACTCCCATGTTAAATAACGTTTTCTTCAAAAAAATCTCATTTTTGTTTTCGAATTGCCATTACTAACACATTTTAAGGAATATCTGAATAAAATTAAGATTGTCAGAATCTTCCGGGTTCTGTCTCTCTCACGATGTCTTTGTTTTTCTGCTAGGAGCTACAGTTTGATTACAAGGTGAAGTTATTTGAGGCTTGTCAAATCCGAAGAACTAGCTGAGTCATTCCAATACAATATACACTACCATACTTCCGGGTCATGTGACCCAGAACTAGTCACATGACCCACTCAATGCAGACTTCATAATACTTTACCTTGGATAATGGAGGAATCTGAACCCTGACCTTTTGACCTTACATGATCCCCAGTCCTGCTGGGGACAGGTTCATGGGATATATATGTATATTATTATTATTATACATATAAATATTTACATTTGTATATTATATATACATATTAGCCCCGCCCCTTCTTGTGATTGGCCGATACGTTATAGTCCAATATCTTTTGAATGGTTTGACATAGAGACTCACGGGTGGTATCAAATGACTAAGTATCGAGCCCCTGACACTCATTGGTGCAAATAAGCCCCGCCCCTTCTTCTGATTGGCTGATACGTTAAAGTCCAATATCTTTTGAATGGTTTGACATACAGAGACATGGGTGGTGTCAAATGACTAAGTATCGAGTCCCTGACCCTCATTGGTGCAAATTAGCCACGCCCCTTCTTGTGATTGGCTGATACGTTAAAGTCCAATATCTTTTGAATGGTTTGACATACAGAGACATGGGTGGTGTCAAATGACTAAGTATCGAGTCCCTGACCCTCATTGGTGCAAATTAGCCCCGCCCCTTCTTCTGATTGGCTGATACGTTAAAGTCCAATATCTTTTGAATGGTTTGACATACAGAGACATGGGTGGTGTCAAATGACTAAGTATGGAGTCCCTCACCCTCATTGGTGCAAATTAGCCACGCCCCTTCTTCTGATTGGCCGATACGTTATAGTCCAATATCTTTTGAATGGTTTGACATACAGAGACATGGGTGGTGTCAAATGACCAAGTATCGAGTCCCTGACCCTCATTGGTTCAAATTAGCCACGCCCCTTCTTCTGATTGGCTGATACGTTAAAGTCCAATATCTTTTGAATGGTTTGACATACAGAGACATGGGTGGTGTCAAATGACTAAGTATGGAGTCCCTGACCCTCATTGGTGCAAATTAGCCACGCCCCTTCTTCTGATTGGCCGATACGTTATAGTCCAATATCTTTTGAATGGTTTGACATAGAGAGTCATGGGTGGTGTCAAATGACCAAGTATCGAGTCCTTGACCTTCATGGGTGCATCCCGCGATCATCCGGCAGTAGTCCGTGGCACTTCAAAATTTCCCGGGAATTTTGTCTAGTTTATTTATTATTATTCCATATTCTTCCGTATAAACTTCGGCGCGTAACTAGTTGCGCAGCTTTGAGAAAACTCAAAAAGTAAAAACGTAGAAACGTGCGACTTAATCGGGAATCAATTGGTATGACTTTTATAAGCGATTGGCGTGCACGTTTTTGCGCAACGTGCACAAACGTGCACTTTTTGCCCCATCCGGAACGCATTGCGTGAACTTTGGGGCCTCACCACTCGCATACCGTTACTCGAAAAATTCTGAACCGATTTAGAAAGTTGTAGGCCCTGAATTTAACTACAGTCCTCTGGATTTTCAGAACGATGGCACGAATAGTTTTTGCACGAAGTGCAAAAACATTTCCAAATTTCCAAACTAATGGGGAAGATTTTCCCATGTATTTGTATGGGGCAGCATTTCACACTGTGGGTGTAAAATGTCCGGTGAAGGTTAAAAAAAAAAAAAATCACCTTTTTTCTGAGTCACCTATCTTTCTCATACTTGCACGTAGAAACGTCATTCAAACTTCAAAACGGAGGAAAACTTCTCTTCTCTCTCTAAACCCCAGACTGTTTTTTCCTAAAATGTACACTTTTCAAGATATGAGCCCTCAAGCGAGGACTGGAAATCACTTTTTTGTCAAATCTTCAGTGCGGTTCTAATTGATCAGAGTGCGAGAGACTTTGAAAAAATGACCATAATTTTTATTTGTAACTTGAGCTCACGGCCGAACCGTAAAAGCTAGAAAGATCATTTTTGGTCAGAATGTAGACATACATTTTGGTATTCTTAAAATGTGACTTTGACAGGCGTGGTGTGCACAAAATTTGAACGGGGGAGCCAAGAGTCACGCCAAATCCTGCCTCTGTCTCCATTAAGTCTAATGTTAAAATAAGTTTTCTTCAAAAAAATCTCATTTTTGTTTTCGAATTGCCGTTACTAACACATTTTAAGGAATATCTGAATAAAATTAAGATTGTCAGAATCTTCCGGGTTCTGTCTCTCTCACGATGTCTTTGTTTTTCTGCTAGGAGCTACAGTTTGATTACAAGGTGAAGTTATTTGAGGCTTGTCAAATCCGAAGAACTAGCTGAGTCATTCCAATACAATATACACTACCATACTTCCGGGTCATGTGACCCAGAACTAGTCACATGACCCACTCAATGCAGACTTCATAATACTTTACCTTGGATAATGGAGGAATCTGAACCCTGACCTTTTGACCTTACATGATCCCCAGTCCTGCTGGGGACAGGTTCATGGGATATATATGTATATTATTATTATTATACATATAAATATTTACATTTGTATATTATATATACATATTAGCCCCGCCCCTTCTTCTGATTGGCCGATACGTTATAGTCCAATATCTTTTGAATGGTTTGACATAGAGACTCACGGTTGGTATCAAATGACTAAGTATCGAGCCCCTGACCCTCATTGGTGCAAATTAGCCCCGCCCCTTCTTCTGATTGGCTGATACGTTAAAGTCCAATATCTTTTGAATGGTTTGACATAGAGACTCACGGGTGGTATCAAATGACTAAGTATCGAGCCCCTGACCCTCATTGGTGCAAATTAGCCACGCCCCTTCTTCTGATTGGCTGATACGTTAAAGTCCAATATCTTTTGAATGGTTTGACATACAGAGACATGGGTGGTGTCAAATGACTAAGTATCGAGTCCCTGACCCTCATTGGTGCAAATTAGCCACGCCCCTTCTTCTGATTGGCTGATACGTTAAAGTCCAATATCTTTTGAATGGTTTGACATACAGAGACATGGGTGGTGTCAAATGACTAAGTATCGAGTCCCTGACCCTCATTGGTGCAAATTAGCCCCGCCCCTTCTTCTGATTGGCTGATACGTTAAAGTCCAATATCTTTTGAATGGTTTGACATACAGAGACATGGGTGGTGTCAAATGACTAAGTATCGAGTCCCTGACCCTCATTGGTGCAAATTTGCCCCGCCCCTTCTTCTGATTGGCTGATACGTTAAAGTCCAATATCTTTTGAATGGTTTGACATACAGAGACATGGGTGGTGTCAAATGACTAAGTATGGAGTCCCTGACCCTCATTGGTGCAAATTAGCCACGCCCCTTCTTCTGATTGGCCGATACGTTATAGTCCAATATCTTTTGAATGGTTTGACATACAGAGACATGGGTGGTGTCAAATGACCAAGTATCGAGTCCCTGACCCTCATTGGTGCAAATTAGCCACGCCCCTTCTTCTGATTGGCCGATACGTTATAGTCCAATATCTTTTGAATGGTTTGACATAGAGAGTCATGGGTGGTGTCAAATGACCAAGTATCGAGTCCTTGACCTTCATGGGTGCATCCCGCGATCATCCGGCAGTAGTCCGTGGCACTTCAAAATTTCCCGGGAATTTTGGTCTAGTTATTTATTTATTATTACATATTCTTCCGTATAAACTTCGGCGCGTAACTAGTCCCTCAGCTTTGAGAAAACGCGAAAAGTAAAAACGTAGAAACGTGCGCCTTAATCGGGAATCGATTGGTATGACTTTTATTAGCGATTGGCGTGCACGTTTTTGCGCAACGTGCACAAACGTGCACTTTTTGCCCCATCCGGAACGCATTGCGTCAACTTTGGGGCCTCACCACTCGCACACCGTTACTCGAAAAATTATGAACCGATTTAGAAAGTTGTAGGCCCTGAATTTAACTACATTCCTGTGGATTTTCAGAACGATGGCACGAATAGTTTTTGCACGAAGTGCAAAAACATTTCCAAATTTCCAAACTAATGGGGACCATGTATTTGTATGGGGCAGCATTTCACACTGTGTGTGGGATGAGGTTAAAAAAAAAAAAAATCACCTTTTTTCTGAGTCACCTATCTTTCTCATACTTGCACGTAGAAACGTCATTCAAACTTCAAAACGGAGGAAAACTTCTCTTCTCTCTCTAAACCCCAGACTGTTTTTTCCTAAAATGTACACTTTTCAAGATATGAGCCCTCAAGCGAGGACTGGAAATCACTTTTTTGTCAAATCTTCAGTGCGGTTCTAATTGATCAGAGTGCGAGAGACTTTGAAAAAATGACCATAATTTTTATTTGTAACTCGAGCTCACGGCCGAACCGTAAAAGCTAGAAAGATAATCTTTGGTCAGAATGTAGACATAGATGTTGAGATTCAAATAATGTGACTTTGACAGGCGTGGTGTGCACAAAATTTGAACGGGGGAGCCAAGAGTCACGCCAAATCCTGCCTCTGTCTCCATTGACTCTAATGTTAAAATAAGTTTTCTTCAAAAAAATCTCATTTTTGTTTTCGAATTGCCGTTACTAACACATTTTAAGGAATATCTGAATAAAATTAAGATTGTCAGAATCTTCCGGGTTCTGTCTCTCTCACGATGTCTTTGTTTTTCTGCTAGGAGCTACAGTTTGATTACAAGGTGAAGTTATTTGAGGCTTGTCAAATCCGAAAAACTAGCTGAGTCATTCCAATACAATATACACTACCATACTTCCGGGTCATGTGACCCAGAACTAGTCACATGACCCACTCAATGCAGACTTCATAATACTTTACCTTGGATAATGGAGGAATCTGAACCCTGACCTTTTGACCTTACATGATCCCCAGTCCTGCTGGGGACAGGTTCATGGGATATATATGTATATTATTATTATTATACATATAAATATTTACATTTGTATATTATATATACATATTAGCCCCGCCCCTTCTTCTGATTGGCCGATACGTTATAGTCCAATATCTTTTGAATGGTTTGACATAGAGACTCACGGGTGGTATCAAATGACTAAGTATCGAGCCCCTGACCCTCATTGGTGCAAATTAGCCCCGCCCCTTCTTCTGATTGGCTGATACGTTATAGTCCAATATCTTTTGAATGGTTTGACATACAGAGACATGGGTGGTGTCAAATGACTAAGTATCGAGTCCCTGACCCTCATTGGTGCAAATTAGCCACGCCCCTTCTTCTGATTGGCTGATACGTTAAAGTCCAATATCTTTTGAATGGTTTGACATACAGAGACATGGGTGGTGTCAAATGACTAAGTATCGAGTCCCTGACCCTCATTGGTGCAAATTAGCCCCGCCCCTTCTTCTGATTGGCTGATACGTTAAAGTCCAATATCTTTTGAATGGTTTGACATACAGAGACATGGGTGGTGTCAAATGACTAAGTATGGAGTCCCTGACCCTCATTGGTGCAAATTAGCCACGCCCCTTCTTCTGATTGGCCGATACGTTATAGTCCAATATCTTTTGAATGGTTTGACATACAAAGACATGGGTGGTGTCAAATGACCAAGTATCGAGTCCCTGACCCTCATTGGTGCAAATTAGCCACGCCCCTTCTTCTGATTGGCCGATACGTTAAAGTCCAATATCTTTTGAATGGTTTGACATACAGAGACATGGGTGGTGTCAAATGACTAAGTATCGAGTCCCTGACCCTCATTGGTGCCAATTAGCCCCGCCCCTTCTTCTGATTGGCCGATACGTTATAGTCCAATATCTTTTGAATGGTTTGACATAGAGAGTCATGGGTGGTGTCAAATGACTAAGTATCGAGTCCTTGACCTTCATGGGTGCATCCCGCGATCATCCGGCAGTAGTCCGTGGCACTTCAAAATTTCCCGGGAATTTTGTCTAGTTGATTGTTATTGCTGCTGTGTACACAAATGTTTTTGCATGTTGGTAGTATTTCCTCCCTTCGACGAAATATTCACTATTTTCAAGTTGCCCTCTTGTCTCTTTTTTACTGAAAAGTAACCAGACTATTGAGTGTTTGTATTGCTTGGGCGCCATGTTTGCTATCGACTGCTGGCTTACGCAACGTGTGTAATGACATCGTTCGTTCCCATTGGAATCGAAAAGGGAATCGTTTGCAAAATCTGCAAACGATTCCAAGGAATTGAAATACTGGGAACCAGTTCCGAACAAGAACCGGTTCTCGATTCCCATTCCTACTTAATAGTGCATTCATATATATATATATGTAACATGTTGTTTGACATGTGAAAACATTTGGGGTCCAACCACCCGTCCTGTCTCAGACGTGTGGACGCTACAGTGCCAGAGATCCGTCTCCAATCAGGGAAACTGCCCCTCAGCTCCAGATGTGAAACCCAACTCTTCCAAGCGTCCGCCGGAGCTGCTCGTCCTGGATGAACCACTGCAGTTGTGGCCGTGGTTGCTATGGTTTCTGGGTTTGCTGCTGTCTGTTGCCTCTCTCCCTTCGACTTCATCAGCGTGCGGTTGCTCACCTCACTGAATTCATTAAATGCTTAATGAGGCTGCTCGTGTTACCGTTAGCAACATTCCACGGCCTTGCCTCACGTGGCAGTTTTTCCTGGCGGGATTTTCAAGCGTAGAATAATGTCCCGTCGCCAACGTGGTGCTGAGGCTGGAGCTCCGCCCAACACCTCGCCCGCTGCTGCTTCTCTGAGTTTTCAGGGCGCGAGCTTCTGCGCTGGCGTTCGCAGCGAGGAAGCATCAGAGTTCTGTTTATAAAACGTAAACACTCACTGATCCCACTCATTTCTGCAGCATCAGCATTATTTCCACCAACTCTAACACATTTATGGCAGAGTTCGGGCCGTTACCGTGCCGTCACATTTTCCCTCATTAGAATCCCTCTCTCGTGTGCTCTCCGCTCCACCATGTCATGTTTCTAAAGCGGCGGTGGCCGTCTTGTTCACATGGCAACCTTTTGTTCGACGTTATGAACACTGGTTGAGTTATAATTGGTGGCGCTGAAGGATACCACCAACAGTCAGAGCAGGAAAGTTATTTATCTCATGCCCACAGTTCCAGTGCTCAGACATCCTAACTGGCTTCATCAGTGGGCCCGCTTAAGTGTGAGAATGAAAGTTCACACAGGAACACAAGGTATTGCATTAAATCCACTGATGTCTCTGCTGCTTACCCTCAGGTCAAGAGGTGACAGCTCAAAGAAGGCTTTAAATCATGAGAACTGCTTTACCTTCCCGTGGAGCTGCAGAGACGCACCTACATTAAGTCAGTAAAGTCTGTGGATTTATCCGGATCTGAACACTTCCTCATGTGTTGCATATCAATGTCTTCATCTCCGTGGTTCAGAGACAGCCGGGCAGACCGCTGGCCCGGGTGAACCAGCGGCAGCAATGTGCTGCTGCTGCTGCTGTTATTTTAGCAGTAATAGAACATAGAAACCTGTCAGAATCAACGATCCCCAGTCTCAGATTGATGGAAAAACCCACTTGAACGACTGGGAGACAGCAATAACAATGTTTTACAGGACTGTCTCAGAAAATTAGAATATTGTGATAAAGTTCTTTATTTTCTGTAATGCAAAAATGTCATATATTCTGGATTCATTACAAATCAACTGAAATATTGCAAGCCTTTTATTATTTTAATATTGCTGATCATGGTTTACAGCTTAAGAAAACTCAAATATCCTATCTCAAAAAATTTGAATATTCTGGGAATCTTAATCTTAAACTGTAAGCCATAATCATAATCACAATATTCTAATTTTCTGAGACAGTCCTGTATACTGAATGTGTATTCTAATAAATGTTTTTTGGTCAAAGCAACATGTTGGTGAGTTTTAAAATGATTTGAACTCTGTGTTTCCATTGATTTAATTTGCAATAAAAAAAAACCGTCTAATTTTAATGTAATACCACGTTAACAAACGAAAGGGAGCTGGATATCTGGGTGCATCACTGCATTTTTATAGCATCAGAACTATGTCGTCATAAAAGGATTCGTACCTAATAATCAGCATTGCTCCACCTGCCAGATGCTCAAATGAAACAGAAACATTTATGCAGCTAAAACACTTGGCAGTAGCTGCTTTCAATAAGACACAGCTACATGTAACTCAGGTCTGTGCTCGTCTGCTCTTCCCGCTGCGAGCACATCTCCAGGACCTTTGCTTAAATATGAGAAAAGGGATTTTTAGATCCTCCTTTTGTTATTGATGTTTCCAGAGAGGGGAAAAGGTTTATTGAGTAACTTGTAGTGACATCATGTTTTCTCAGTGCCACCCATCCGTGTTGTGTACCTGCTTTATAAGCCGTGTCAGCTGCGTCTGCAGCGTGGGGAGCTGTGGTTGAAGTGTCCGATGGCGGGACGCTGAACCCCAACGGCCAGTACTCGAATTGGGGGGGGATGAGGGGGGGGGTGGCATCCCTCCTGCAAAAACGGTCCAAATCACCCCCCTGTAAAACTGCCATCCCCCCTTTCCATCCCTTATGTCATTTCATCAATGAATGTGGTTTTACTGCTATTTCAATATTTAGAGTCATCACCAGAAAAATAACTTATTTGACCATTTCCACCTGTTTCAAGTAAATTTTCACTTGAAATAAGTAGAAAAATCTGCCAGTGGGACAAGATTTATCTTCTCATTACAAGCAAAAAAATCTTGTTCCACTGGCAGATTTTTCTACTTGTTTTAAAGGAGCATGAGGCGCCTTTAAGAAATGAGACTCTCTAGCGCCACCCTTCGCCACGACGGCCGTCGGGGGTACTGCAGCCAACAGTGAAGCCAGCACGGGAGAACGGGGAGAACGTGCATGCAGCGTCATGTGACGTCACATCCGCAGGACAGCGCGGGAAATTCGGGCCTGGAATTGCAGCACATTTTGCAGCACACAGCCTGTTCAAGGCAATGGAGAGATACACTAGAGGGCTCATTCTTTTTGGTTTGGAACGCTTCATCTGACCTTATTACTAGAAAACTTAAAACGTATATGAATTTTTTTCATAAATCCTGCCTCAAGCTCCTTTGAGTGAAAATCTACTTGAAACAGGTGAAAATTGTTGTTTTTTCCAGTGAGGAGTCTTGTTTTAAGTGTAATGAGATTGTTTTACTAAAATGAGACATTTTAACTAGAAATAAGACAAATATTCTTGTTAAGATTTTGAGTTTTTGCAGTGATCCATTTTATTTATCCTGTGAAGGACAGAATCATATTGATAAGTTCAGAAAAGTGTTTTTTATTGTTGTGTTTTGATGTATTTGATGTAATCCCAGTGGATATTTAAAGCTTACAGAAGGCTGCATTTAACTGCTGCTATGTCATTCCTGCAGTATTTCTGCAGGTGTTTTGGTCACTGCTATTATTTGTAATATATTATATTATTTGTAATGAGCACAAATTATCTGTCCCCATATGATAAAATCCACCACCCCCCCTGATTTTTTTTTACAACTCGAGTACTGCCAACGGCCCCCCCGAGTCACAAGTGCAGGTCTGGATAAAAGGGGCAGGTGCATCCACTGCTGTAAAAACGTGAGCCAAACCAATATGTGGAAGTTCTGCAGGGGGAGATCCCTGAAAAGGGGGAAAAGCTGAAAGAAGTTGCTTATTCCGATGCCGAAGAATCCAGAAGAACTCAGAAAAAGCAGAAAATTCAAAAATATCAATCAGTGTTTTTTTGTTATTTCTTGAAAAAAAAAAAAAAAGATACTTTCCAAAAGCCTGCGAACATAGACTTCATAAAGCAACAGCACTGCAGCAGTGCAGCAGCAGAGGGGATCTTCTGTTCTCTCCCATTATGGGGAACGGGCTCTTTTAAGCTGAAAACGGTGCTCAGTATTAAGAAAACAGCAACTTTATACAACTTCATCAATAGCAGCAGCAAACAGAGGCCAGGGACACAACTCTGCAGGAAATAGGTCAAAACTGAAATGAAAAACAACCTCAATAGTTGTGATTCACACGCTGACTTTGGTTTGTGTTATTGTTGTTGCAGGATACATTGAATCAGGGATGTTTTTAAGAAATTTTTACCAAAAAATCTTTGCTGGCAGTCTGGCTCCAAACAATAGCTGCGATGACTAACTTTAAAGGAAACAGAGAGAAAATGAATGGAGCTGTTATTTTTATTGTCTCTTCGTGTGTGTAGGAGTATGTTAATGTAAGAAGAGCATGACAGCAGTGGGACTGGCGGGTTCAGTCTTGTATAACTGTTACTTAGTAACAGATAGCAAGCTTTCTCAATAGTCCTTGATAACAGTATGAAAGGATATTTGGGATGTCAAAAAAACAGAATATCAAACTCGACGCCCATGACAATAGTCCGTACTCAATACCAACGTTTCTCCCACGAGAGGGAGAAACGTGACGGATGAATATCCATAAAACTCTGATGTTCTTCATCATCACCTGCATAAGAGCTACAGTATGAGCGCCGCTTTAATCAACTGGAAAGAACAATTTTACATATTTCTTACACCTTAAGTCCATTACTGTTGAGTAAAGGATTTGATAATGAACATATAACTTAAAGAAAATATGTTTTACAAATGGGAAGTGTTGGGAAAGTTTAAAACAGAGCAGTCGTGGAGAGACTGACTTTGACTTATTTCTTTCCAGGCAGCATGAACCCAAGATGTTGCAGGCTTTTTCTTTTTCTCGTCATTTTATTTGTTACCATTCATCAATTTAGTGCTAATAAAAAGGTGAAAGAGAAATAGTGATGTAATTATAAAAAGGGTTTTGATGTGTGATGTGTTTGATGTGTTGTTGATAAAGAAATGTGGCGTTAACCTCACCCAGAGGGGCCACACTGCAAAAAATCAAAATCTTACCAGGAATATATGTCTTATTTTTAGTTAAAATGTCTAATTTTTAGTCAAAAAGTCTCATTAGATTATTGTTTTAAGTTTTCTAGTAGTACGGTCAGATGAAGCGTTCCAAACCAAAAAGAATGAGCCCTTGAACAGGCTGTGTGCTGCAAAATGTGCTGCAATTCGGACTCCGAATGTCCCGCGCTGTCCTGTGGATGTGACGTCACATGACGCTGCATGCACGTTCTCCCCGTTCTCCCGTGCCGGCTTCACTGTTGGCTGCAGTACCCCCAACGGCCGTCGTGGTGAAGGGTGGCGCTAGAGAGTCTCATTTCTTAAAAGGAGCCTCATGCTCCTTTAAAACAAGAGTCATTACTCAGAAAAATAACTTAACTCTACTTATTTCAAGTGAAAATCTACTTGAAACAGGTGAAAATTGTTGTTTTTTTCTCCAGTGATGAGTCTTGTTTTAAATGTAATGAGATTTTTTTTGACTAAAAATGAGACATTTCAACTAGAAATAAGACAAATATTCTTGTTAAGATTTTGAGTTTTTGCAGTGCATCACATCCCTGAGCTCGGAGGCATCTTGGATTATCACACGGCAGGAACGTGATTGTGCCCAGACAAATCAGATCTTTTTTTTATTGGGTGGAAATCGCCAACGTGTACCCCTCGCCTGGATGAAACGGGCCATCCGGAACGTTATCAATAACAAGTCGTATCAGACTCTGGGCCAAAGGTGCTTTTCTCCTCGGATCTTGAGGCATTAAAGAAGAAAAGTACATTGAGAGCTTTAGTAGAAGAGTTACCCCTCAAAGATACACCTTCTCCAGGGACATCCGTGCATTTTTCAACGAGACAATACCAAACGGGACGCTGCACACAAACCACAGGCCCGGCTGAGGAAGAGGGAACTCTCCCAGTTGTTAATAATTGCCCCGGTGTTCCAGAAATGCTTGACAATTGTCGTGCAAAATGTTTCCGGCTACAAATGTTGCAGCAGTTTTGCGCCGAGGACAACAGCCAGCTCAGTGTTGAGAACTTCAGCTTCTGTTTATGTGTTCAGCTGCTTGTGACGGGCGTTAAATGGAGGAAAGCGGTACGCAGTAACGAGCAGCTAAACCCACCGATTAGTAGTTTGGAGACTTCTTAGTTCAGTGAACTGATATCTTCTGCCCCTTCTTGATTAAATGGCAAAACATCTAGATAGCGTGCCTACAAAACAAATGAACCACCGTCTTTAGTACACTTGACATCAAACTGTGGTTTATGAAGACTTCAGCCTAACTCCACAGACCCCCCCCCGAACCGAATCAGTCGGCACCGCTGGCTTGTTAAACGGTCAGACTGTTAAAAGTTGATGAAGTTAAGTTAAAAGGTCTTTCATAACCTTCCAGACAGTGAGCACCGAGGACAGGAGTCTCTGAAACGTATTTCTGGACACAATCCTGTCATCACAGCTGCATGTCATCCCACAGCCAAACTAACACTGGCTACGAAAGAAAGGGCTTTAATCTTTTAAGTCAAAATGTTAAACTTCTGCAGCAGCTGATCCTCTCATCCCTCCCTGTTCAGGGTCAGGCTCCGTCTCCCGGGGCGATATACGTGTTGAAGAGAACCGGATACCAGATTACAAGCTCCGGCCTCGTTGGGTGGAGTGAAATCTGCACGATAGCACGTCTAGCAGAACCCAGCTTCCTCCACGGACGGACCGGGATGTGCTGCAGCGTTGCCTTTTGGGGACCACAGAAGATGATGTTCATTATAGATTCAAGAGAGCAAGAAATCTCACTTTCTGGGGTTTCTAAGGCACAGCCAAAACAAAGTCCCTCCATTTCTTCACTGCAAAAACTCAAAAATCTTAACGAGCATATTTGTTTTATTTCTAGTTAAAATGTCTCATTTTTAGTCAAAAAAAATCTCTTTACACTTAAAACAAGACTCATCACTGGAAAAAAACATTTTTCAATTTCACCTGTTTCAAGTAGATTTTCACTTAAAATTAGTAGAAAAATCTGCCAGTGGAACAAGATTTTTTTGCTTGTAATGAGAAGATAAATCTTGTCCCACTGGCAGATTTTCAAGTTCAAGTATTTCAAGTGAAAATTTACTTGAAACAGGTGAAAATTGTCAAATAAGTAAATTTTCTGGTAATGACTCAGGCCTGGCTTGCATGCAAAATTTGGTGACTTTTGGGAAACTATCAAATATGGACCAATCAGATGAAGGGTGGGCACGCTTTTTGGCGTCTAGCGTCGCCATGGTAACACTTTTGAAAGAGAAAAGTAATGCGCGTAGTCACAGGATGGAGACGTTTTGATGTATAACACACCTGGGTGCACGTTACGGTTCGGGCCGTATTAACTGTCAAAGGAATGGCATAAATTGCTCCAATTCTGTCTGATTTTTTGACTAAAAATGAGACATTTTAACTAGAAATTAAAGCTGCAAGCAGCGATGAACGGGCCCTCGCACTCATGGCCAACGTCCCACATAAGCATATCAGAAATGACAGCACCCACGACTCTCTATGTCAAACCATTGAAAAGTTATAGCAGAAAATAGGGACAACCAATCAGAAGAAGGGGTGGTGCTAATTTTCACCAATTATGGTCAAGGACTCAATACCGAGTCCCATGACACCACCCATGAGTCTTTCTGTCAAACCGTTCAAAGGTTATGCCAGATAAAAGTATTCTAGTGGGCGCTGTTGAGCCGTTAGGCCACGCCCATTAATGCAAACCATGAAATATCAAATTTATCACCAGGCCTGGCTTGCATGCAAAATTTGGTGACTTTTGGGGAACTATCAAATATGGACCAATCAGATGAATGGGGGGCGCGCGTTTTGGCGTCTAGCGTCGCCACGGTAACACTTTTGAAAGAGAAAAGTAATGCGTGTTGTCGCAGGGTGGAGACGCATATTTTGATGTATAACACACCTGGGTGCACGTTACGGTTCGGACCGTATTAACTGCCGAAGGAATGGCATAAATTTCGCCAAAATGACACAATTAATTCAAAATGACAGACTTCCTGTTGGGTTTCGGCCATGGCGCCAAGAGACTTTTCTTTAAGTTGTGACATGATACAGGTGTGTACCGATTTCCGTGCATGTACGTCGAACCGTATTGTGGGGCTTGAGGCACAAAGTTTTCTAGGCGGCGCCGTTGAGCCATTTTGCCACTCCCATTAATGCAAACCATGAAATATCACATTTTTTGCCAGGCCTGGCTTGCGTGCAAAATTTGGTGACTTTTTGGGCACGTTTAGGGGGAAAAAAGGCCCTCCTTTTGTCAGAAGAAAGAAAAAAGAAAGAAAGAAAAAATTCCTACAGATAGACAAATAAGACAAATATTCCTGGTAAGATTTTGGGTTTTTGCAGTGTTTATATTTGGTGAAACTTGTTGGGATACTGCTTTAGGAAGCGTGAGCATCCCATAGTGACGGTGAACGTTGGAGCTGCCGCTCCAGGGGTCTGGGCTCTCCTGTGCTAATCCAGATTTAAGGAGAGAGACAGTATGTTTGTATTCTGGTGCAGTAAAGTCCACTGCAGGGTTTGTACCAGCTGGTGTACCGGTCCATCAGCACATCTGGGCCTCCTCCAGCATCAGCTCTGTACGAGTCACTCTGACTCGACAAGTTTAGCGTTCACCTGCGTCACCCTCCCCCTCTGCCCCCGGTCCTCACTGAACTCCTGCACTTTGTCTTCTTTGTAAAACATTTATCCCTCTCGTTTTAACCTCAACAGGATCCTTTGCTCAGAATTGATCTCTTTTGTTACTTTTTTTTTTTTACATTCAGCAGTTTTGTTTTGTGTGATTTCAGAACAAAGACCATCAAATATTTCATTTTCTCTACTTCATTGAAGATATTCTCAATTGCACTTCTCCTCTGTTGGTTTCATCATGACTCAAAAAGCGTGTGTCTGCATATTTCTGGGTACGAGCTCGTTAGACCTGCACTAACCAAGGTATCTTGGAGGAGAGCCAGATTATTGTCATATTATGTGTGTAGACTTGTGCAGATCTAGTCGGTCTCAGTAATGTTTTCTGCATCTTTAGGAGTGTGGTGGTGTCATTTTCTTAAGAGATTCAGAATCCTTTTTTCCTAATGCTGCATTTGATTGTGCTTGGATGTGAGAGGAAAGAAAAGTCATGGAAAAGTGTAACAGAACAGAATTGAGCTCAGAAATTTGGGCAAGATTCAAGTCGACCAGCAACGAGGAAACACTTGTTAGTTAAAGTTGATCACATTGTGGCTTCATCGTTCGTCATTTAGCAGAGTGAGATTGCAGATCTTTACTCTCGTGCTGCGGTGGGTCAGATCAGTCCTTATCTGCTGCTCAAAGGATATCACCTTCCTTTGCAGCTTATTGTCGTTTTTCTTTTCCTGTGTAAGTATTCTTACACAGGAAAAACAAACAAAAAGAAGACATAACGACCTGTTTTTACGTTGCTTACTAGCGGGATCCACGCAGCAGGATCCCACCAAGGATTCCTAGAAGAGAAAAGCCAAATCTTTTGTCACCTTCATGTGGTAGACGTTTGTGGTTTTATCTAAAATGTGAAGCTGGAACATTTCAGACACATGTAGATAAATAAACGGCTGTAGTACATGGTTACGGTTGTTAGGCAAATCACAATGTGGCACAAGGCAGACTTTTACAGTATAGAAGTGGTTGTTTAGTGAACTTTACGCTGAAAGTGACATTAATGGTTAAAGCGAGATGCCTGCAGCCCAGAGCGCGCTGGTTCCCAGCAGCAGAACGGTGGAGGTAACAAACAGAGTTCACATAAACCGTCCTAAATCATGCATGTACAACAGAGTGACTACCAGAGGTTACATTTTTATTCTACATGATTGTAGTTGGAGTTAAAACTGCGCTGCATAGATAATACCACTCAAGATGCTTATTGTTAACTCATGAATAAGTGATGCAACAGTCAGACTTTTACATCAGTCTGGGAAACGGAGGAACAAGTCCAGAGCTCCGGTGGAGATTTAGGACAGTTATTTCTCCAAACTTCAGCTTCTTCTCATGACGGCGGCCAGCACAGGCGACCTCTGCGAGCACCTCTGCTGGTCGCCGGGTGCTCCCACCACGTACGGAACAAGGCCCTAATGCTGCTTTCATGCAACGTGCACACGAGGAAAGCTCGGATTTGTGTCCTGCAGCGGTCTTAGTTTAAGAGAGAGCAACACTGACTCCGTAATTACATCACTGCCTTTAGCGAAGTCAAGGACACACAAAAATCAATGTTCCTGATGCAAATACACAGTGGGAATTCACTTAAAAGCTAATAACATTAAGCTGAGAGTGCTGCGATGTCAGCCACATTGTAATGTTATGTAAATCTGACCATATGACAGCTTCATTTAAATCGGAGTGCGCGAGATTATGCGTGATAGAGGCCCATTTTTGCTCCGTCCTGCTCATTCCTGCTTCCCGGTAAATTATTCAGCCCATAATTCTGCGCATTACAGGAAGACATTCAAATATTGCCGAAGCAGGCCCCGGAGACTCTGCACTGGATTATTATTTATTTATTTTATCACTATGCAGAGGAAGAAATTGGTGGGTGCATCATGTTGGCTGGAGGGTCCATCACTCATCAATTCATTTGTAAACACCAGATTTATGTGCAGCAGAGCGAGGCCGCTGCTCATCTGCTGGGGGCTCCGCTCTCCCTCTCTTTCTCAGACACACATCATGGCCCGCAGCGTGTTTAGGAAAATAAATCACTAGGAAATTTCATCCTGTCAAAATTCTTGGTTATCAAGCAGAGAAAAGGGGAGCTGAGTCCCCGTCATGATGTAACTGTATTTACTGTAAGCAGCAGGTCAGCTGTGGATAAACAGATCATGATTCACCTCTTAAACATCACCAGCGACTTCTCTGCTACGGACAGGAAGACCTTTCTCTTTCTGCCCATTCTCACGTTTTTAGACTCCCGCTTCAGTTTTACGGTCTTCGGGGAGGAAATGAAATGCTCAGTGACTCACTGCTGATTTGCAGCACCTAAGTAAAGATGACAAATGGAGAGGCTTAAATCAAGCAAGTCCTGGAAAGGCAACGGTAAAAAAAAAAAAACCAACAACAACAAAGAAAAGGTCCTTAAATTATTCTAACAACTCCAGGAAGCCGATCCGAGCGGCGAGGGCACTTCGTCGCTGAGTGCATTTTCTGATTGTGTCCCTGAAAGCAGAAGAGACGGTACAGCGTTCGTGTGTGTAATTAAAGCGCTGTCCCAGATGTGCAGTCAGAGGACGGTACAGCGGGGATTTCAACCACGCAGGACAGTCCAGGTCTTAAAGAGCAGGGACGGATCAGGGCTGAGTAAGCAGGGCTGTTCTGCGTGGAGGGGCTTTTAAGTGACTCTTGAAAAGAGAGTGGTCTTGCTTTCTACTTGCTGAGAATAAACCTCTGGCGTCTCCAGGTACTCGCTGCAGCGGGACTCGACGGGCCTGCAGAAGAGTTAGTCATTACCTGTCCAAGCCTATGGAGGAGAAGGTAAAAGGGCAGGTGTTAGGCCCTGTCCCAATACTCCCACTTCCCCTACTTTTCAGCACTACCCCTAAATTTTGCACGTTCCCGTGAGGGTAGTGGTGTCCCAATTCCTCTTTCCACCTAGGGGGAGTGGAGAAAACTAGGGGTAGTGGATATGAATGTACAGTAGCCCTACAGAGTGAGGGATTTCGGATGGTCCCTAGTTGACCGAGGGCCAGAAAAATTTCCCAGAATGCTTTTCATCGTGATTTGCGGACTGAATCAAAAAAAAAAACATGGCGGACACTTCTTATTTTTTAGTGAATAAAATCCATATTTTGAGTTAGTTTCTGCAAAAAAATGCATTTTGATTACATTTCTAGCGAGAAATATATATTTTACTTTCATAATATTCACTCAGTGAATGTACATAATCACTCGCTTGCCCGTTGTTGCAACCTCGCCAGAATAAAGGCTGATTTATGGTTCCAAGTTACACCAACGCAGAGCCTACGGCGTAGGTTACGCGGCGACGCCCGCCGTACCCCGTACCCTACGCCGTAGGCTCTGTGTCGATTTAACGCAGACCCATAAATCAGCTCCGGAGCCGGCAGGCAGGCAGAAATCCCGAAATTTTCGGAGTAGATTTCTTAACAGGCGTAGCTGCAACTGTTAGATTTCATCTATTAAACCAACATTTATTTTCCTAAATGACTTATTTCAGCCAGCGGTAATTCTCCACAGAGCTGCAGGTTTCTCCCCCGGGACGACGGCGCAGGTTGACCCGGCGATCACGTCTGTACTCCGGCCGTGAGCTGCTGCGCCCCGGACCTTATCGCAGAAAACATCGGACCAAATTTCTTAACAGGCGTTATTTGGATAAACTGAGCCCAAGTTGGGGATCTTAACGGTTACTTTTACGCCTGAAAAAGGTAGGGGTAGTGGGGGTATTGGGACAGGCCCCTGGGAAGATTTCAAGTGCCCTAAAATCTGTGGCTTCTTTTTTTAGGGGTAGTGGTAGAAAGTAGGGGGTGTATTGGCCCTTAACAAGCAGCCTGCAGCTCGGAGGAGGTGGAGGATGTGGAAGGGGGAGTGCAGGATCACAGGAGGACCGACAGCTTCAAAAAACAACTTTTCCAAAGAAATAATCAGAAACCAGTCAGATGCATGATACTAATGCAAAGCTTTTATTGAAGAAGAAAAACAAAAGACTACAAGATGCCCCTTTAACAGATCCAGAGCAGACGCTTGGCTTCAGCAGCAGCAGCTGACTAAGACTTTCACCCTCAACTCCACTAAAGCCTCTGCTGCTGCAGCGCCGTTAAGCATCCGGCCTGGTGGAAACATACGTGTGGATACAGAGTTGGTCCAGAAAAACAAAACAAAAACTTTATTTACTTTGGTAAAAAACAAGTAAACAAGCTCAAATCTTTTGAGGCAGAGCAAAGTATGAAATACACGGCGACAGTTTAGTGATTCACCGCTGCTCAGCCGAAGGCACTTTTACATACGAGGGCGGAGGAAAGAGCAGAGAACTGACTGGTCCCCTCTAAACGTTTCTCTAAACGTCAAGCGCTGCGTTTATTCTCAGCTCAATCAGGAAAACGTTGTCCAGAGACCTCTCTGAACCCAGCAGAGATCTAGCTGAGTACAAGGCCACAGCGGGGAACGCTTTGCAGAAAACATGCTAATAAAACCAACCCCGAGTTTGAAACTGACTCTACTTTATAAATAATCCTGTGTTTACCGTTGACTGAGCGGCACGCAGGCCTTCATTCAAAGGCACACGCAAATTCTTCCTGGCAAGTTTTCTCCGGCTACGTCCGTCATTAATACAAATATGGCTACATATTAAAAATTCCTAACAAATAAAAAGAAATGTGAAATAAACATCTCATCTTTTTCCCCCCACATCAGAAGGGAAACAGGAAGGATTTGTTTCTCTAGGGAGAAGCACAGAGTGGAATGTCTTTCCTCCGCAGGTGCAACTTTTGCAAATCATCCTCAAATTTATTTACAGGATTTTAAAATAAAAGAGGTTTGGCAGGACTGTTACTGAGCGTCTGGAACGAGACATTCTGGAGTATCGTTAAAACTGCAGATCTCAATTAATATTCAAAGCAGTGGACCTGCTCCATCTCAAACTAAATTCAACTCTATTAAACTATTATAAATCTCGTCGTGCGTCAGGTGAAATCTTGATGGGAAAAGCCCATAAATATTTAGTTCAGATTGCTTAGACTGGTTTATCCGGCAGCTGTGAGGGCGTGACTGACGTCCGTCTGCTGCCAAACACCATCCAATCTTCTCACCTCCCAATACTCCTTTACTTTTTAAATACTGATCTCAGTCTAATTTTGGATAGAAAACAAGCTCATGCAAATGTCTGAAATATTCTCACAAGTCTCAGTGTTACTTTCACAACCTTATTAGCGCAGTTATTTACAAAGTGTTCCCATGGTAACGACACTGCCTTTGCTGAGACTGATGAACCTGATCTGCTGCACTCACACATATTGATTAACACAGATAGGACTTTATAGAGATTGCTTGTTTGGAGGACCGCCAACATTACCAACCGATGTGAGAAGAAATCGGGAAAGAGAGAAACAAAAAGGCACTGATAATTAACAGCTTTGTTCAGGACATAATCATCGAAAGGCACAAGAGATTTCTGAGGATGGAGAAACACTTGTGTTTGTGTGATTGACTGCAAACTAGTCCAGCTGATACGCTGGCAAACACTTACTAGTAATTACTTATTCATTACATGGTCTTTGTTGCTTAAAGGCACCCTGTGGAGTTTTTTTGTGAACACGTGAATGTTGTGCTTCTGTGTTTCTGAGCACGAGGAAACATGTTGAGCTGGAAACTGCCTGAATCCTGCGGTTTTTCTCTTCTGTTGCTGGGCCGTGTTCCTACTGGCTTCGCTGCCGCAGCGCTTTCCTTGTAAACAACCGTCAATACGAAACAGCAGCGGGGGGAAAAAACAAAGAAAAACAAATGTTTGTCGTGTCATCGGTCAACTTAATTAAATTCTCCTGACTGGAAAAAAGCTGAGTGGCAACCGCGACTCCGAGATGTAACGCGGTTTTTGTTTGTTTTCCTTTGTTTTGTAATTATTTGAAGTCATTTTCTCTGATTGCGGGCTTTCCTGTGTCACCTGCACGTCTCTACTGTTTTCTCCGTGTTTGCGTCCATCATCAGTCTCCATGTCACACTCATGGTTTTCTGTTATTTCAGTCATTTGTTATGAATGAAATGTCAACACCACCTCTCCTACCCTGAACCATCACGGTGTCCGCCTTACTCTGTGCGTGCGTGCATGCGTGATTCAGATAAAATGCTTTAAAACCTCCCCTGTTCCACCTCTACGTGTGGGAAAACTCCACAGGGCTCCTTCAGCTCCCTGCCAGAGCCCTTTCTCTTATTATTACCGCTGCAGGAATTAGTCTGGACTCTCAGATTAAAGTGGATCTGCCGGTCCAAACCACTATGGTCCCTTCTTCTCCCATCAACTAAAACAAACACAAAATATAAAATGTGTGTGTCGATGCAGGCAAACAGCGCAGGGACACACACAGCTGGATATGTACAGGTAAAATATTTCCTTATTCATAAAATTTCTTATAAAGTGTCAATGCAATTAACATTGGAAATTGCATAGTTGTGTACTATTACTTACTCCATACTGCCACACTGCTCACATCTACTCTGGCAGGAGGATTTTTATTTCTATTTTTTTTTGGGGGGGGGGGGGGGGTTACTCGTTTATCTGTGACAAAAAAAAATAATAGAAAACTTAAATAGTACTGCAAGACTATATTTATATGAATGGCATTTCATGATTGTGCTGCTTGGACCAACTGAAATGATCTACTGGCTACTTTAGGGAGCATTTCGACGGGTTTCGACGGGTTTCGGGCTTCATATTTTATCCAAAAGCTGCTTGTTGAGGATTTTGTTCTAGACAGAGAAAAATTACAGTATTTCCTGTGGTCTCGTTCGGCACGCTGTAGATAACGTTTAATACACTTGCATAAACAAAGAGTGCACAGGAAATACGGCAGTTTAACTCACTTCTTTGGTGTTCGGTTGTGCAGAACAGTTTTGAAGTTCTGCTCTCTTTTATGTCGTATTCTTGCGACACACAACAACACACACGTTTGAAGCAACTCGTGGTTTTTCTAAATACTGCTAGAGCTACAGTGTCTTTCTTTCTTTCTCACAAACAAACACACTCATCCGTGACCTCACCTCCAGAGTTCTGGAGGAGGCGGTCGCTTCTTTAGATCACAACACTGAGGTCAATGCATGCATGTGTATCTTGTCACAGTTAACTGGAGGATATGAAGCGATTGCTTTAAGCAGCGGTTCAGCTCCGAGGCTCTGTTTCTGCTTCGGCTTTAAAGGTGCTACAGGAAGCATTTTGTAATGTGGACAGAGCCGGGCGAGCCGTTACACCCTTCACCCAAAGCTAAGCTACCTAGCTCCCACTAGTAGCTGCGTGTTCGGCCTGCAGACGTGAAAGAGAGAGCGGTCGTCACCTCCTTCGCCTGGAGGGGTCTGAGTGTACCTGCAGAAATGTGTAAAATTATTCATCTTAATAAAGCAGTTAAATAAGACCTCCCCTGCCGTAGTTGTACCGAGTCACAGTAGTTGCATGTACGCAGGCGAACATGTGATGCAATATTTTGTAACAAAGTGGATATAAATATAGAGAGATATACGATATATGTATACGCTGAAGGATGGAGCTCTCTGTAGATGGGTACTTTTGCAAAGAAAAAAAAAAACAAAAAGGGAGTGCGTGAGCTGGGATATCACAGTGGAGGTGACGAGGCGGCGGCTGCTCAGAGATCCGTGGTGGCCTTGGCAGTGAGGGCCTGGATGCGGCTGCTGTTACAGTTTTTGCAGAGGACGTGCCCGTCCAGTGGGTAGCAGCCCTGGTTGTCCCCCTCCGAGAGGAGGCTGCCGCAGTCCTGGAGGACACAGACACGCTGTTAGAGCACCGGTACACACTCACTGACCCGCCGCGGCGCTGACACGTCCTGCTGTTTAAACACCGAGCTGGTGTCGGGTTACGGGAGCCTCCGTGTTGTGGTTTGGTGCCAGCTGGTACTGGAGGTCTGGAGCAGGGGTCGTCAACCCGCGGCTCTAGAGCCGCATGCGGCTCTTTAGCGCCACCCTAGTGGCTCCCTGGGGCTTTTAAAAAAATGTTTGACCTTTTTTTTTTTTTTTTTTCTCTTTTTCTCCTTTTTTTCTCCTTTTTTCATCTTTTTTTTGTTTTTTCTTCTTTTTTTCCTTTTTTTCTTCCTTTTTCCCTTTCCTTCATTTCATCTTTTTTCTCGACATTTCGACTTTTTTCTCAACATTTAGACTTTTTTCTCGACATTTCGACTTTTTTCTCAACGTTTCGACTTTTTTCTTGAGATTGTACTTCAACATTAATCTCGACGTTTTGACTTTTTTCTCATCATTTCGACTTTTTTCTCGACATTTCGACTTTTTTCTTGAGATTGTACTTCAACATTAATCTCGACATTTCGACTTTTTTCTTGAGATTGTACTTCAACATTAATCTCGACATTTCGACTTTTTTCTCAACATTTCGAGTTTTTTCTCCAGATTGTACTTCAACATTAATCTCGACGTTTTGACTTTTTTCTCATCATTTCTACTTTTTTCTCGACATTTCAACTTTTTTCTCGACCTTTCGACTTTTTCTCGAAGTGCATAATGAAAAAAAATCTTCCCCCAGTTATAACTAATATAGAAACATGCAGCATGTGTTTCCTTCATTCTAAGGCTTATACAAGACTTTTCATTTTTTGCGGCTCCAGACATATTTGTTTTTTGTGTTTTCGGTCCAATATGGCTCTTTCAACATTTTGGGTTGCTGACTCCTGTACTAAGCCCTTGTAACGAAACCACGTCTGCTCAGGATGCATCACGTGGACGGCGTCACAAGTCTATGCTTACATGAATATTTGAGCAACACTCAGATTTAGAGCTTCTGGACTAATGAAGAAAGGGTTTGGTTTTAGCTCAAACTCAAATTAAAACGTTGGACCGTTCAGGGTTTAGTCTGAGCAGGATAATAAAGACTGAAAATCAGGGTCACAATGATCACACTGGAGTCAAAGGTTGTCATGGAGAACATTTTGATTACTTTCTCACTACATGACATTATTATTTTAGGAATATAGATGTTATGTGAATGAAAAACGCAATAATCTGTCAGCGAGGAACTTGCCCAGTAAAGGTGGGATGTTTGATGTGTTTTAGGCCCCGTTTACACGTAGCAAAAACGGTGGTGTTTTCATGCGTTTTGGCCGTTCGTTTACATGAAAACGAAGCCCAAAGTCATCAAAAACCATCATTTCTGAAAACTGAAAACAAAGTGGAGATTTTCAAAAACTCAGTTTTCACGTTTGCTTGTAAACGGAGGGAAACAGACATTTAGGCTTCAGAACGTCACATTATGCAACAGAAACGTCACCAGCGTCATGTGTGCGACCTGTGTTTTGTTTGGCCACCGTCAATATTTTCTTGTGTTTTACCTGTTTTATATTCTAAAGTCACACTTAAAAGTAACTCCACTTCTCTGTCACTCCGAATGAAAGACTCTCGTTCCATCTTGGAAGTAACTTTAAGTTACTCGTGTCATTTGTTGATGTTTTTTTCCAGGATTCTGATTGGCTAGCATGACTTTATCTTCTCGTTACACTGCCCCCTGTAGGTTTGGATGCTCATAGCACCTTAACAGCGTATTTAAGCGGGTTCGTGTAAATGAAGAGATTTTTCAAAACGTAGAGAGGGAAATATCAGTTTTTGTAAATACCCAGCTATGTGTAAATGTGGCCTTAGTAAAAAGGAGACTTCTGCTCAGAATGTGGAACAAAAAAATTAATTAAAAAAATCTGTAAACATAAGAATTATAAAGCGTCCGTTTCTTGAAGCAGACGCATGTTATCTGCACTCGTTATATCGGGATGAAGGCTGCTGGAGTTTTGAGCAGGTTTTCTAAGCAAAGCCTCACAGAGACTCGTGACGTCGTCTCTGTGATAACCTTCTCCTTTTTTAATCATTATGTTAATCCATGCTGTTCATTTCCTGAGTCTCTGGGATAAAGTGAGTCACATGTGTCACTGGGTTCGGCTGCAGCTCAATCAGGCCCAGAGAAAACTCCTTCTCCATCACAACATTCACAAATAAAGGGGGCACGCAAAAGATTGGACGCCCGGGTCAACATTTCTGCTACGCTGAACGACTAAGCGGATAAAGAATAACTTGATTTGACATCAGTTTTTAATAGTAATTGGACAGAAATGCAGAAGAGGCCACTTGCTCTGTGAGCATGTGTGGATTTGTGAGGTCTGTCCACAGACTGAATCATGTTTAGATCCCACTCTTGTGACTGGTGTGTCTGGGACCATGACACCATCATCCCATACATCATCTTCTCATCTTACCTGAAGAGAGAATCATTTGCTGGTATTCAACAGTCAGAGGAGTGGAACAGTGCAGCATCTCTCCCCAGTCTGTTGGATTCCTCCTGGAGGTCTTTTACAGTTCAACTGGATTCCTAATTTGCATTTTAATTTTCCGTTTAACGTGTCTGAATGTTTAACAGATGTTAAACAGTTTCTCCAGGCTGCAAATGGTCCTCAACTGCCATCTCTTAATAACACATTATAAACTGAGAAACCAACTACTTGGAAAAGTCTTGCTGTCTTTCTTTCCAAATCATATTGGATACTTAAGGCCTCGTATGTAGGTTAAAATGACCCGAAAGCTCAGATTTCCACATTTCTTCATGATGGTCTTTTTTCTTATTTCTTCTCTAAACTTGTACCAAACAGAATTTCTGCTTTAATCTCACTTTAAACATTGATTGTTTCTCATGTCTGTGAACATTACAGCTCATTTTATTCTATGCTTAACCGCTTAAAAGATCCCTAATGTCACCAGATTTATGTCAAAGGTCATGAGCACAATACGACATGTAAGTTCATGCTCTTGAGCTTTGGCTCGTTTTATCATCCAAGCAAATGTATCAGTTGCAGTTGCTGCTATCTTTAATCACCAGTGTGTGTTTTTCAGTGTTTTAGTGCTCAGATGTCGCACAGCTCTTCCTGATAGCATCCTTGGCTTCGTGCTAATATATTTATTTTTTCATGGTCCTGCGCTAGTAAAATGTTTGGCAAGTGTGTGCACGTTCTGCATGGTAAATCACGCAGATGATTTCACACACACACACACACACACACACATACACACACATGCACAGATTCATCTATATGTAATACTTGCCTTTATACTCCTGCTTCCAGTAACAAAGGCTTACACTCGAGCTTTCTCCCTCTCTCTCTCTCGCACACAAAAGCACTCCATCGTCTCCGGCTCCCTGGTGACAAACTTCTTCTTTTGTTGAGCCCCTTCAGCTTAACTAATCTCTCTGGTTTTCCTTTGACCTTTATGTCTGCAAATGGCTCAGTTTGCTCACACTGGCACGGCTTTTTTGGCAGCGCGACACGTTTCTTCCCTTTTAGCCGGGCGTATAATGCCTCAGCAGCGCTTATCAGGTCGGCCGGTGACTCTGCTGACAGACCCGGTACCGTTTCAGTCCCTGAACTTTGCCTGAGAGAAAGGCGACAGCTATTTCAACGCAGGTAAGACAGGGATGAATCACTCGCCTCCGTGAAAACCTGAGTCAGGGATGTGCGGACCCCTGGGTGCGGTTCTGACTGGGATCCGGGAGACATGCCTACCTCGCAGCGGTAGCACTGCACGTGGAAGTCACGGTCCAGGGCCACGATACGGACGGTCTCCTCCTGGCCCGGCGCTGGCATGATGGGCTCGGAGCACACACAGCAGCGCGGAGCAAACTTCCTGCAACACACGACAGACACGGGCTCAGAACAGCAGCAGGTACGGCAACACAACCCCAACTTCAGCAGCACCATCCTTCACCTGGAAGACGCTCGTTGTTGATTCATTTGCAGCTAAATAACCAATTATTTCCTGTGCACCCACTTACTGAGCATGCTCTAAGCCAGGGGTCGGCAACCCGCGGCTCTAGAGCCGCATGCGGCTCTTTAGCGCCGCCCTAGTGGCTCCTGGAGCTTTTTCAAAAATGTTTGACCTTTTTTTTCCTTTTTTTCTTCTCTTTTTTTTCTTCTTTTTTTCCTTTTTCTCAACATTTCGACTTTTTCGTGCAAATTTTGACTTTTTTCTCGACATTTTGACTTTTTTCTCAACATTTCGACTTTTTTCACAACATTTCGACTTTTTTTTCAACATTTCGACTTTTTCGTGCAAATTTTGACTTTTTTCTCGACATTTCGACTTTTTTTTCAACATTTCGACTTTTTTCTCGAAGTGCATATTGAAAAAAAAAAATCTTCCCCCAGTTATAACTAATATAGATACATGCAGCATGTTTTGCTGTAATTCTAAAGCTTATACAAAAAATTTTTGCGGCCCCAGGCATATTTGTTTTTTGTGTTTTTGGTCCAATATGGCTCTAAAACATTTTGGGTTGCAGAGACCACGTCTGCTCAGGACGCCTCACGTGGACGGCGTCACAAGTCTATGCTTACATGAATATTTGAGCAACACTCAGATTTAGAGCTTCTGGACTAATGAAGAAAGGGTTTGGTTTTAGCTCAAACTCAAATTAAAACGTTGGACCGACAATAAATAACTGCAGTTCATTATCAGAAAAGAATGCAGAATCCTTCAACAAAATCAAAGCTTCAACTTGGTCTTTCTTCCCCCTCATTTAATGATTTAATCAATCAGAAGTTGAGACGGCAATAACTCAGGGAAAACAAATAAAAACTACACTTGCTAAATATGGCGGGGCATTTATGACCCTTAAATAACCGACTTTCACGTAACATTTGCAGAACGAGACTTTGAACGGGTAACTCTGGAAATGCCGCGAGTAGGAAGAGGTCGCTCTAACAATAGCCCTGATGAGGATATGAAATGTAAAAATGGAGGTCCTGTCAGGCCATCGGAGCTTTGGTGAACACTTCCTCTGTTTGTACTCTCACTCCACGTCTGGGAATCGGGAAGTTAAAGGTTTACGTGGCTCCGGGGAACCACAGCCACAACAATATTAGCT
Organism: Cololabis saira; assembly: GCF_033807715.1. Lineage (NCBI taxonomy): Eukaryota > Metazoa > Chordata > Actinopteri > Beloniformes > Belonidae > Cololabis > Cololabis saira. The sequence goes on along the minus strand of NC_084599.1, from coordinate 9,183,503 downwards.
CTGGTCCGGGCTCGCGCTCCACTATTCCTCGACACAATAGCCCCCCCCCCCCCTCTGAGGTCACGCTTGTCATGTGGCATTAAACAACGGCCGAGTGCAGCCGAGCCACAGAGAAAGAGAGCCGTGCACACACACCGAGAACCAGCTGTTTGCTCCTGTTTCCCTTCTGGTCATTGAGTGGAAGAACGTTTCTCGGAAGATGCGGCTTATGCAATCAGCAAAGTGAGATACAGTGACAGGAACGCGCCGTAATATTAATGTCTTCATCTCGAGATCACTGAGCTTGCGAAAGGTTTGCAGTAATTCCTGTAAAGGAAACCCCAAGATGCTGCATTACTGAGGCTTAACTGAAGCTAAATTTACACAGAATTTTAAAGCCTCACAGCAAATTTCCTTCAGTTTTTTCAACTCCCCCTCAGACATGTTGTCAATTTTATGCTGCAATTGTATCTCTTGGCAGGTACATAGCAATATACGTGGTCAATTTATCTAGTCTTCCTTCTCTTTTTTAATCTCTATTTAAAGATCTTTGGCTGGCAGCCTCTGCGATGAACAGCAACCGGCTGCTGACATATGTTTTTCTTCTGTTGGTGGCTGGAAATGCATCATCTGGAAATGCACAGAAGTGAATGAAAATGCAGCATCAAGGGGGACCGTGGGTGATTCATCATCGGCTTGTCACTCTGAGCAACACGCTTCATTTGACATAAAGAGATATGATATAAGAGATTATGATTGCAGATTTGAAGGAGCATGTTTGGGCCATTTATCCCAAGCTGCTTCACACACGATCCGCAGGCCTGATATCTCCCCAATATTATCTGCAGCTCGGGGCTGCGAGGAAGAGGACGCGCGTCATGCAGCCAGTCCCACGGCCAATAGTAACATGTGGATGGAGCAAGTGATTGCAATAAGTTGGTACACAAAACAGTGACATTTCTGGTGCGCACTTTTCCTCACAGATCACGGCCTCTCTATTTCAACTGGCAGCGGTATTTGTAGCCTCTCACGTGGAGAGCACCTCAGCGCTGTGCACGTGTGTGACGGAGCAAAGCATTTGATGTGTGACAGCTGCAGAGGACTCATCTAAATATCATTCCAACATCTACGAGCCAACACCTAAAGTCATGCCAACGCAGTGTGGTATTCCCCGGATTGTTTTCCATCATCACACCTGCCAACAAGGATTTACATTATGTGATTATATGTAAAACATTAGATCAGAAGATGTTGAAACAAAGACAAATCCATCATTCTTTGGGTTATGTGAAACAGTGAGCAGTGCACTGCAAGCTACTAAGTTCATTATAACTAACAACAACAGATAATCTCTTTTTTAACCTGAAATGGCAGCTGCACTGAGCAAGAGACACTTCTGAGAAAGCAAACAGCAAACCTGCTTACAGGTAGCATGAGGACAGTTCCTGAGACTGGCGTTTTCACTTCTGCTAAACCAGAGCTGTAAATCCAATAACTGTCTTATAACAATGAGTCAGCGACACTAATAAACGGTCCGGAAACCTGGAGTTTTAAGCAGAAATGAAGTCAAATGAACGATGCAGTTATAATGGCCACAGAAGACACACCAGCAGCTACATGTAGCAGACTGTCTAGTGGATGAGCAGGAACCTGCAACACAGTGCTGATCCCTGCAAACCACACAAGCTTTGAGTTCGGAAAATGTCCAACTGATGTTTTATTTAAATACTTCAACAGCTAATCGCTAACTTCACGCGTTGGGCCGCGTTGAACAGGTTGACCTACAGTGGAAAGGGCTGATCCCTGTCCAGGTCACCTCGTGTTTAACCTCCAGGCCTTGCAAACTATAATCCTAAACACACTTTGGGGGATGACTGTTTGCAGGTTGTCCAAATGATAGTGTATAATAAATGACTAATTCTAGTCTTGATGCAACATACGTCCTCTGTGCAACAAGTGTAATATTATACATATATTATGCTTGACCGAGGAGCCTATTTCATTCGCCTGAGACCTGTTATCTTTAGTTCTACGCTGATCCTCCTCTTTTAATCTTAAACTACCGTATTTTCCGCACTATAAGGCGCACCTAAAAGCCTTCAATTTTTTCAAAAGCTGACCATGCGCCTTATAATCTGGTGCGCCATATATATGGAGAAAGTTTTAAAATACGTAATTCATTGAAGGTGCGCCTTATAGTGCGGAAAATACGGTACTGACTTCTGATTTCCTATGCATGTATGTAGATGTGTGTGTGCACACTGTTCCTACTTGTGGAAGTCCTCGATGCAGTGGATGTGGTTGGACGCGTCCACGGTGAAGGGGATGCCGTCCAGGCTGCGGTGACACACCACGCAGGTGAAGCAGTGAGGGTGGTAGGCTTTCCCCGTAGCCCTCAGGATGCGCTCCATGATGGGCTTACTGCAGATGGTGCAGGTCTCCAGGGTGTTCTGCAGACACAAACATACAAGCCAAGACACCCACGTCATTACACAACAAACCTGATTATAGTTGTTGGCATTTTAAAGACCCACTCTAAAGTGGGATGAGAGATCTGGAGTGGCTTTCCCAGCATTTGCTCTGATTGGAAACCTCCTGATGCCAGTGTCCCGACTCTGCTGCCACTTGTGTCTGCTCAACGCATAAATCCACACTCAGACCCTTTAGTTCAGCTGTCCTCGAATGCCTCTGAAGCTGAAGGAATCTGATTAGCGCTCCCCTCGAAACACAAACACAGTCATTTTTCTGCCGCTCGCTCACACTCCATCCTCCCCGCGCGCGAGTGTGTGCAGTAAATATTTCCACTTTGTGATGACTACAGGTTTTCTGCAGCCAGGCGACTGGGCAAGCGGCCCACGGGGGGACGTGGCGGCTGCCTGCCTCTGACTTATCTGTGACATCTCTTCTTAATATCTGCCGGGAGACGCCGTTTGTTATTTCAATATTTCACAAATAATGACCGCCTCTCTAAACAGCAATGCAATCACAGAGGGCTGGATATATCATGTGAGCTGATCAATGTGCGGCCTGATGAGGCTTGTGCAGGAGCTGATGGGCCCTGCTGTAGATGCTTCTGGTTCAGGCGTTTCCTGGATCCCTGTTGCCTCTCTCTCTCTCTCTCTCTCTGCACCCCCTCCCCTCTCTTTCTCTGTGCGCTTGACTGGGCTAAAGAGTGCACGGTTCAGCTGTTCCCATTGGCCCCCGCTGTAGTAGCAAGCTGCCTCAGTGTTTCCAAACACAGCTCGGGGTGTGTAGCAACACTGCGCTGCGTCATCTGCTGCCTCCCAGGTGCACCGCTGGGCCCCGCAGTTTAAAATGACACTTATGTGACCGCTCGGCCGCGGTAAACTCCCAGCCATCCCCTTTGTACTTTGTGCTGCACGTACACCCGGCTTCTGTATTTATAATGCTGATGAGCGGGGAAGCTTTCTACAGGATGAGGGTCACTGAGACTGCACTGTAAAGCTGCTCCTGACGCCCCTCTCACAACACCACGGTGCAGCACTGGAGGGGAAGACGCCACGAGAGGAGAACAGCTGATGTATAACTTCAGGCTGGGAAAAAAATAAAAAAAGTGGTTTGAAAAATGGCTGTTTCTTCAAAGCACTCCTGGAGAGACAGTATTTCATGAAAAGCAATGCGCGCAGACAGGCCCTGCATTCCCTTCTCCCGCTCACCAAGACGGTAATAGAAATAAACATTATTCCCAGGGCAACATTTGTGTATAAACAATGTCCATATTGCGATCCTGCATGATCCTGGAAGTGGAATAAAGCCTTTAATGAGCTTGCTGCACTGAACCCTTGAGGTTTGCCTCGCATACACACACTCACACACGGAGGTAGATGAGGGGGGGGTTTATTTACAACCTGAGAATCTAAGTAAGATACCCGGGCCAAGGAAAAAAAAACAACACTAAACCATCAGCAGCTCATCTGCTTGCATTTCTACTTACTTATTCTCATCTGGCCTTCAAGTGGGAATACCTTGCCCTTGTTTAGCTTAACTAGAGCATATGATTTCACAGCACACGGTTCCTCCGGGCCACTGTAATGAGTACAGTACTCAAAAGACAACATTTCTGCTATGTTTCTCTGATAGTAAGATTCTCTGACCTCAATTAATTCACTCTGCCCAGCGTCTGCTGTTTTAGCATTCAACCGTGGATTATTTTGTGTGGGATAAGGTAACATTTACTGGCTGCTGCACAAATACAGGTCTGATGTCAAAACACTGAATGTACATGGGTCTTTGTTTGGGTTCCACTCATGTTTTGGGAGATTCTGCATTAATCAGTTAAACCCCCCCCCCCCATCTCTCTGTCAGGCATCCAGGTGCTCTTCAGTTTGCCACTAGAGGGCTGTATACGTCTGCACATGTCCAGATTCTGCTTTTCCCACATCTAAATGTGATGTGCTCAAGTGTGTGTGTGTTTATATATATATATATATATATATATATATATATATATATATATATATATATATATATATATAGAGTCTCTTTTTTTCTCTCCTCTCTCACTCATACATTTCTCTAAGTGTTTGCCCAGAAGGCTAAACAAATGTCTAGGCAGATGAGGTAAAATGAATTTAGGTCAGACGGCATCCTGCTGAACTGAGAGCTGAGTGGAGTGTGTTAAAGTCAACTGTACCTCTCTTCTTTTTTTTCCCTTCCGTTGCAAGGTGCATCAAAACGTGCACGCAGAGTCCGGTTGGGCCTCTCACTACTTAGTAACGGGCTAACAAATCAGGCCTGACACATCTGTCCGTTAGAATGAAGAGAGGGATGCCAAACAAGGCACGCAGCAAAGATGAGGGGTCCCGTGTGCTTCCAACTGCACACAAACACGCACCATGAAGACTCACAAATACCAGTTATAACTCTTGCTTATGAAATGCTAATACTGAGAATATTTTACTCATCCAAGCTTTAGAAGCGTTTGTACTTAGAAATGCAATTAGATCCCATCGTAGCCAAATTAAATAAAAATCATCCTAGGGTTCTTTTTTTTTTTTTTTATTACATGCCCAAACAGAAGTGAAGATTTCAGGAGAGTTTAAAATCTTCACTCAAAATACCACAAATAAATTCAAACTTTTGAATCAAAACATGGTAAAACACAGCTGGAATTAAGACATCATATGCATGTCTGCAGATGAATAATTAAAGACTTGTGAAGGTTCTGTCGTATACAGTTAAGCTGATTGTGCTTGCCACCGACGCCGACTCCAGCTCCATGAATGCAACACCTATCCGTCCTCTTTTTTTGCACACGGCCACGACGGGCTAGAGTTCAGTGAGATGGCGTGCGATTTATGTCCCGGCCTGCTGAACGGAGGTCAGATCAGAGTGGGCCAGATTTATAGATGACCCGACTCTGAGTGTGCGAGTGTGCGAGTGTGTGTGTGTGTGTGCTCAGATCCAGGCAACGCTGAGGGAAGTAACCCCTCCAGAAGGCAGCTCAGTGATTTCTAACATAGACATGAATATAGATGGAGCTGAGCGCTGCTGCTGCTGCATCTGCTTTCCTTTGGAGCAAATAAGAGATTCTGACTTGTTGGTGAACTATGAGTCAAAACATTGACCCTCCTTCTTCCTGAGGGAAGGTGTCTACTGACTTAATGGACCATGACAAGCAGCTTCTGTCCGTTTTATTGCTGCATGCGGTTCATTCAAGCAGGACAAGAAGAAACACTTCAGCCAAAAACCATCTAGGACTAATTATGTTCTGAAGTAGCAGGTAACAAGGCAGGTGCTGCAGCACCTCTGTAGCAGGAGAAGTGAGAATAACGAGGAAATAAAGGGGCGGGAGACATAAAAATGATGAAAGCAGCTGTCACCGGGGGCAAATGAAGTCCGACTTTGTGCAAAGCTGGGAGAAAATGACCCGGCTTTTCACCTGACTTTTCACCTGACGTCATCTTTTTCAAGCCAGCTTGTTTCAGGTCACCACTAAAACAGCGGCGTGTTCGATTCGTAAACTCAGAGCAGGACGTACTGTACGATGAAGCAGCTTCTCAGTCACAGAGAACAAACTGTTTGTCATTAAATCAATTTGAAAGGATCAAGACGGCGATGGTGGAAAAACCTTAAAACTGACGCTTCAGAACCAGTGGATCTGTGATCTAAGCGGCTATGTTTATTTCATTTTGTAAACTCTATTCTGGTCATTGTTCTGAGAGGGAAACAAAATCCCTGACAACTTAAGTAAGTTATCTTTCGTGCTCCAAGTTGGATCTTTGCCATTTTTCATCACGAGTTTCAAGTCTTTGTGCAATGACGTTCTGTTGGATGCAGTTTTGTAATACTACACTCTAAAACAAAAAACATAGGCATATTGTTGCAGGTGTGAACAGCGAGAGCCTTTATACACCAGTGCGTTGCTGTTATTTAGCCCATTTTCTTAAAAATAAAACATTTTACTTGATATCTGTCCTTGGCTGAACGACTAAAAAAAGGAAAAAAAAAGAATGAAAGCAGTTCAGACCCACTCAGGCCTAATGTGATGTCTTGTAATCCACTTTCAGATGTTTTGATCCGCGGCCCGTGCGTTTAGACCCAAATCAAGGCTTATTAGCACGAAAGACACTGAAGATTCCCAGCGGGATTTATTGGTTTGGTCCTTTTTAAAACTAAATAACACTAAAAAAGCCTCTATATTTTCAGATTCTATCCTATTGAAGGTTATTTTGGTTGTTAATTTTAGACGATTGGTCAAACTAAACTAACACTAAGAAATTAAGCAATTAAGCAATAATGGAACAAGCGTTAGCCGTGGAAAGACATCTGTTTACTCACAACCTCTCTCCTCACAGTGTAGCTGTCACGATTTTACGCAGCGGGGTTCAATTATTCCATCTGTGTCTACAAATGCCAACTCTGAAAAAGCTCCCAGCCGCACTCAGTCGATATCTTTGTGCGTCTTCTGTTATTTAAGGTCCTTTCAAAAGGCAGTTATCTCACTCACAGCTGACTCGGTGCCAGTCTCTGCTCATGCATTTTTCAGCAGCAGATTTGGCAAAATCGCCTCGGTGTTGGTGTTAACAGAGATTAATGCTGATGTGTGAATCGTAACTTTTAGATTCACACAGCGGGATTTAGGCTGGCTGCTGCCACGATATTTTGTTTAAGTCATAAAAAAACAAAAAAGAGAACGAGAGAAAGAAGTCCTGTAAATAAATTAAATGGACGCTAATTATAAGATTTCAGGGAGCTATACTTTGAGTCTGCTCTCAAAGCAACAAAGGGATTTATCACGTGCAACGTTAAAGGGTGTGATATTGCTTTTTAAATCCAGAGCACAGCCGTGTAAGGCCAGAGGAAAATACCAGACATCTGCTTTGTATGAGGGAGTTCAGTTAAGTCTCAGCTCGGGCCTCAGAGTTCAGCAGCTCTGCGTGGATATGTGTGTGTGGACGCTTGGATTCCAGTCCATCATGACCAGCCTCATCCTCAGAGGGCCAACAACTAAACAGCTTCCAGTTTCCTCCCACTTGCTGCGGCGCGGTCCCCGTCTCAGACCCCTGACATGATCCCCTGCGCGGCTCCTGGCTTTCACCTTCGCTTCAGTTTTAAATCTTTGATTGCTTCCCAGCGAGCGGCAGAGGCACCGCGACCACATCCGGCTGTCAGCGGCGTCTCGGAGCATCGAGCCCACCGCTGTGAGCAGATGAAGATATATTAACGAGACTTGACTCCCCGACAAAATCCTGTCATTTATAAGCACGTTATGTAAATCACTCACTTGACTCCTCTGTGCTGCCTGGATGCACATAACGGAGGTGTGGGTGATTTTCTGTTTACGTGTGGGTGTGAGCGAGCATGTCACGCAGTGGAAAGTGATTCCACTAATGGCTTGATAACTCGGAGGATCAGTGACCTTAAAACTGTCAGCTGATCAAGCCACAGACGGAGAGTTTGTGACACTCATCTGTGAACACGCCACTCAGTCCAGGACGACCCATCCGAGGTTCGGGTCGTCTCTGACCTGGAATGGCCGAGTCTTCCTCCGAGTCCCGGCCCGTGTGGCTCGGCCCGCCTCGCTCTCTGTCAGCGTGATGAATTCACTCTGGGTTATAGATGACCGGAGCGTGCAGGAATGAGATGGCACGCCGCCAGAGCCTCCCATCTTGATTTCTGAGCAGTCCGAGCCAATGATTTTCACCAGCAGCCCGAGCAGGTTTCACTTCTTTCATAACAGTCTTGTAGAGACTTAATGAAACGGCACGTGCCCAGTGAGATTTACATTTCCTCACAGTCCGCGCTGCTCAGCTGCAAATATCTTGTTTGGAGCTGCGTGTCAACGTCAAGCCGCGGCCAGCATGAAGGAACGGGGTTGACATGCTGCTCATGGCTCGCTCAGGCCTTTCTTTAAAATAAAAAAGGTGGCGTGGGGGCCGTGATCTCTCCCTCTCTCCCGCTCTCTCCGGCTCATGCAGAGTTGCTGCCCCGTCAGTCTGCCTCTCTGCCTTAAATTCAGCTCCGCAGCAAAATGTGACCCCTCTGGACTTTGGGCAATGTCTCCTGCTCTGGTTACAGAGAGAAACTGACAAAGACCCAAGCAGTAGCTCCCTTCTGCCATGAGTTAGAGTGACATTGTGGTGGGTCAGCACTGGGTCACGGATATTCCTCCTCCCCTGCTCGCTCCTGTCCAGGGCAAGGTTTAGAGGACCCGTTATCTGGATGCACTCTTGTCTTCTCAAGCCACTTCTTACCCACCTGTTTGTGACGGACGGGGCAGCTGCGTCCCCCGTAGTGCAGGTCAGTAATAAGAAATAATGACTTGCTTGAATTTCTTGGCTCACACCCACTGTACAGCACAATTATACACACATAATTGTCTTGGCAAGTCTGGAGACGCAGTAAGATGTGAAATCCTATTCATGCAAGTGCTATCTAATTGGCTCTCTCCTTTGAGGAATTAGACCGAGTTAATCACGTCTGAATATACAGAACTCAATTAGAACTCTGCAGGCTAATGCAGACAGCCATGAATATTTGATGACAAAGTCAGCAGAAAGCAAGAGTCTGTGTGTGTTTGCGAGCGCGCTTCAGACGACAAGTAAAACTAGGGTGGGTGTGCACCTGCTGCGAATGCTGCGGCTGCTCGCCCTGCGCCCGGCTGGAGCTGCAGCCCCACCACGGCGGCTGCACGGGCGGCTCCTGAACCCCGCCCTAACCTGGCCGGTGATATCCATCACCGAGCGGCGACAGGTGTGTGGGTGGCGGGGAGTCATTCCTAATCATAGCCACAACACCGCTGAATTACAAACTTTCTTTTTAGCGTTGTTGCTGCTCGTATCACAGTGACGGGAGGCGAGAGGAGAGATGATGCTCTGTGACTCCGGTCGTTTCCTACATCCTCTTTTTCTCTCAATGACAGCAGCAGCTGCAGGGGGAATTCTTGGGGATATCCCACTTCTAGTTGGGAGAATCTGATGTGCTGTGGAGGACGTCCATCACCAGGAGCTCCGGTCCAGCTGAAACCATGCCTGTCACCTCCGGCTGCCGCGCCACCCGCACCCCCCCCAGCAACTTCCAGTTGATATCTAAATTGTTCGATTATGTTGCCCTCATTTGAGCTCACTTAGTTTGCAGGCTGACATTCCCCCCACCTTGCTGAGAGAGGAAGGGAACAACAGCTGAGTTTAACGCAGATGTTCACTAACATGCAGGAAGGGGAAATAGTGTCTAAAAGGTTTTTCTCACACACTTGAATTTAGGTAAAGTTTCCGTTCCTCGTCCACTCGAGCAGCTTCATCAGAAGTGGAAAAGAAAGAGACGGGTTTCCTTATTTTCTGCAATTCTTGCAAACTACTTAACTGACAGAAAACTTGCGGTTAACTTCCTCATTTCCACTGCAGCTCAGTCAGTTACAATAAGCCCCCCCCCCAAAAAAAACAACAACAACAAAACAAAACACAAAAACTTCAGGAAACCACATTTGTGTTTGTGTTAGTTCAGGACCTACAGTAAGTTCTAGTCTTTGCTCAACGTTTCGGCTCTTCCCCGCCGACATCACTAGCACAGTGAACATGTGTGTCCCTCGGTGACGGAGGCCCCATCGCAGCCAGATCTTTTGTTTGCATCTCATATTTAAATAAACGGGTTGGGTTAGCTCACCGAGTTGGACAAAGCAGCAGCACCAGATCTAATCTTGTTGGTTTAAGATTACATCAGTTCAGTTGTCTGAGCAGGAAAGTCTACGTTGGCAACAGAGAATACAGTAAAACCCCGACCAATCAAATACAGGTTGGTCTTTGAAGAACTTGTATTGTTTATTATATGGACATCATTTAAAAACTGATTTGATCTGAACAGATCTGGTTGGCAGTAACTGATTTTTCAGTTTTCTCCCTTCTGTTTGAGATCGATGAACATTAGGATGCATTGATTATGTATCTGACAATTAAGAAAATTCAAAAGTAATATATGTATATGTAAAAGTAGCAGCAGGAACTAAAGAATTGTTATATATGTTAAGAAACAGACTAATGTGGTTTTTGATTATGGAAAAAATGTAATTACATTAAACAAAATTAAAAATTTAAATTATTTTATCTATTTTATAATAAGACATTTTTATGTAGTTTCTCTTCAGAGATTCGACCTGAACTAAACTGGATTCATTGTAACCCTTTAATGTCAGATTATCATATTTGATTCATAATCAAAACAAAAAGTTTCATGTAATCAATAAAACAAAAAGTCCATGAAATCACCCAAATTCATCATGATACAAAAATTATTTAAAAACTGTTATAGACAAAATTGGGAGTGTTTTTAATTTCTATAATAACAAATCAGGATCCACTGTGTGTTATTACATGTCAGGCATTAAAGGAAAAGGACTACAGGGGACAATAACTGAAGTGAAGGAAACTGAAATGAATTGAATTTGGATAAATCCTGATTCCGTCTCCGATCAAAATGTTTTTAACCACTCTGCACCAGTCAGTCCAAGTACATGTAAAAAAGTGAATTACAAATACAGAGATAGTCCAACATTAAGCCATATGAAAATGAAGGCTTGAAGACTTTCAAAGACAATCCCGTACGGCTCTGGGGGCGAGAGCTCATCAGTCAATCATGAACTGTTCCTGGTGACCGGCGGGTCAGGGCTGCCGTGTGCACGGCTTCCTCTCACAAAAGCAGAATGAGGAATCTTCCAGTACGCAGCAAATGAGAGCAAATCCCATTTATTTTAAATAACAAAGAAGGGTACAACGTGAGATAATGAGTTTAATTACAGTCAAGGCAGATGGCATCCATGACCTTGGTGGTCTCTGAAATTCTGTCAAAAGAGGCAGAAATAGATAAAGGTTTTTGTGTAGCCAAATCCTTATCTCTTTATTACTGCTCTTTCAATGTGAGGCTCTGCTCCTGTCCTGATGTGACCTTGTGTTACTCAAATCAGCCTCATTACATTCTAGTTAAACGGCTGCACGTTGGACGCTCTGTGTTTGAGGGGAGCAGCGGCGCAAACAGGAGAACTGAGCAGACACTCAGAACTAAAACAGGAAACAAGAACCGTCCGTGACGCATTTCCACCAGTGACTGAAGGTCTGTTTACCAGCAGAGAACGTGAAGTGAAGGGCAGCTAGAGAGCCTTTTTCAAAGCAAATTAACTGGGCCAAAACTTGGAAGCGCTGCAGCCGAGTAACAGGCTGCGGCAGTAACAAGGCAGATACGGCCAACAGAGAATGAACTTGAGAACAGTAGGCATGGTAACCTGTGTAAGCAATTAACCTCGGTGACACCGAATCCCACTGCTGAACCTCATCAAAGACCGGCGGAGCTATCAGATATGCGACAAGCCCCAGCTGCTCGCGGCTCCGTTAACTATTGTGCTCTCATGGTTAGAGGCACATTTGCTTAAGTGAAGGGAGAAAGAAAATTACTCTTCATTTCAAAGACCGCACTTTTAAAACGCCGCCTTCTCTTTCGTAATCCCACCGATTGAGCATTTTTTGTCTTGAACTCTATTTGTGGTGTAAAAATAATGACTTCCATTTTTCTGCACTGTATTAGATGTGAAGCTATGAGGAATACACACGGTGATTCAACGTCTTGTAGGAGCATCTTTTTCCTCCTTACTAAATCATTGTTCATGACGTTTCTCACCATCGTAGTGTGACGGCGTTTTGGGCCGAAGAACATAATCTCCTATCTGAAAATTTCACTTTTTTGGGAAAACACAAAAAACTGTGTTGTTTTCTTGTAGAATGCTATTTTTTACGGATACCCCTATACATTTCACTGTTTTGGGACTACAGACAGGCTGAATAGCTGCAGCCCACCTTGTGATGTCATCCAAAGTGAAAAACACCAATCAGACAATTTTGCAGATACAAGGTTATGTTCTTCGGCCCTCGCATGCTCTTCTTTGCGGTGCGATTTGCAGATGTTTGTGCAGATGTTTGTCCTGTCTCTCAGCTGCGTCTGGACTCTGACAGCTGGACTCACACTTGACTCCAGTGTATTCTGGTGTATAGACGAGTCTAAGTCCTTCAGCTCCTCATCATTACCCCCTCTGTCTGACAGCTCTTATGAGGTGTTTTAGCCGCTGCTCTGCATTACGACCACACATCTGTACTCTGGTGTTGCTCATTGATCCAGAGTTCCTGTGGTTTGTACAAACTCAACAATCCTCCGTTGTCAGAGAGGACAGATCTAAAGGCCAGATGATTTTTATCGTCCTTTTATTAAAGCTTTCAACTGAAAGAAGCTGTACTTTCTTTTTTTCTTTTTCAAGTGTGCAGACTTCAGTCCTGTTTGGCTTAATGACACCTGTTGTTACTGTGGTAACCGTTACTGCTGTTTATTACTGCAGCAAGCAATCTCTGGGCAGCTGCTTTATCAGAAATATTCCAGGAAAAAAAGCTGTTATATTCTTTTATAATGCAGCTAAACGAACACACTTAGTTTCATCCTCTTCCGAATACCTGGAACAAGTCACTAATGAATGTGAAAAATGACCGCTGTGTTGTTCTGCGGACGTATATATCGAACAGCTGCATTCTGCGCTTTACTGCATTAACACATAAATTGCATTTCCTGTGACTGACTCACAATAAAAACATTGTTGTGGTCTGTGCTTTAATGATTGTAATTTGACTTCCACAGCAGGAACCCTGGACCGTTATTAGTGGCGTAACAGGAAAAAAGGGTCACAACAACAACGACGACAGTGAAGCATTAATACACAAAATACACTTGATTATATGAAGCTTTGTTTCAAGTAAATTCATTCTCCTCTCAGAGTTACATTTGAAAGATTCTTTGTAAATTTCATCCATGACTCAATTTTTTATATAAAATACATCTTATATTAAATAGATGCTGGAAAACATTGAGACTTTGTTTTATAATTAATACTTTGTCTCAGCTCACATCTTTTAGTCCTGGACTAACGTTGTTTAAAATCCTCCCTGCAGAAAACGAGTCAGAAACCTTGTGCTCGCTGCCATCCAGCTTTGTGAGTTTCCACATGTCCAGTAATTTATCTGTTCCAGTCTGCAGAAAAACAGGCCGTACGGTCAGCAATACTCTAAATCAACTGGAAACCGTTTCACAAGAGAGCTTTCTTGGAAAACACTTAATGGCACTAAAGCCAAAGACTGCTGGCTCTCAGGAGCGGTGGCGGACCCCTCGCTGGGCAGTGTTTGCACACACTCGTGTTTTCGCTCGTATTAGGAGTGCAAATATTGAATGAGGGAAGCAGGGGGGGACACCTCAGGCGGGGACGCATCAGATAAGGGAAAAGAAAAAAAAAACAACAAAAAAACAATGATGTTCTGATGTTGTCGCGTTCGCACGGAGGAGAATCACTCCATGCAAAACCAGACATTAATTGAGCTGCATTATCAGCATCACTGTGTATTCAAATAGGCAGCGATAAGTTGTCTTTGGACGTAAGCTGCGGAGCGGCCGTGGACAAAGGCTGATTGCTGCCCTGCAGTCTGCGGGCAGTGGTGTGACTGAGGTTGGTTAGAGAGAGATAGCAGGTTGTAAAATCAGGAAGTAAAGCAGCGGTGATAAGAGGCGTGGGTGCGTTCCTGCGCATTACTGAAAGGAATAATGAATAATATCTAGGCAAACATTTTGAATGAGGCAAATACTCTGCGGAAGAGATGCATCTTTCCTGCTCAAATGCCACTATTGTTCCACAGCATGTATGTAAAGCACCGGCTCAGATAAGGAGCCTGCTGATCGCCTAGTTTGATACATGGAAACATACTTTGTTGGATTGCAATCAGTGTATTTCTGTATTTCCTGGCAAAGGGATTAACAGAGTTTGCATAATCTCACACAGATTTTACGCAGCAACTTTCCCGAGGCTCCTGTCTGACCTGTAAGACATCCTACTTCAAATGTAACGCGCCGCCACGGGCTGATGGAAGAGTCAATTTCACACAGTGCAGGGAATATGGAACCAAATTTAAAATCATAATTTCAGTTTCCAGCTTTTAAGATAAAAGCTGCACATGATTCACCGAAGATTTGTTTACTCTCAATCTGAGAAAAGTAGCACAGATCTATTGTGCTCTTTTACAAATGAGTTTTGACTTGCTGTCCATATGCGGGTACTTTTTGTTTTTGCTTTTTTTTTTTTTTTTTAAATTTGATGATTTGCGATATTTGCCCGTCAGGATTGGGAGAACGATAGATCTATTTCAGGTGTAGACTCGGGTCAGCCCTCACGCTTAAAAGACAGATAAACCCATTCCTCCTAAAAGTCAGGATTCTGGCATGAGCATGAGTGGAATGAAAAACGACTTTTAACAAAGAGCATGCGAGATGTCTGTCTTAAACGATGCTGCTAAAGAAGTGAGACCAACATCGGATGTTCTGCAGAGATAAGGGTTCAGAGAAATCAAGTGAACAGAGAACTCTGCAGAGCAAATTAAATGTATACAGAGTTGGAGTGTGTAACAGTTACTTAAGTGTTTGTATTCGTTTGCATGCTCAGCATGTCAACATTTTTTCTTGTTACTGTTGTATATTATGAATGCATATTTTAAACAAGCTAAAATGATGTTAGCAAATCAAAATACAAAGCTGAACTGGACCAGTGTTACTGATTAAGTTCACAGTCATGATTCAGCTCACAACTTTCCCTGATGACATCATCATTATTTAGGCTCAAGTTTGCTCGTCTCCTTTTTTAAATGGTTACAGACGGACCGGGGCTTTAAGTAACAGGCTGTTAAGTTGCTTTGCACACACATCCCAACAACATGTCAGCATACCCGAGGCTCAGCTGATCGGATTTTCACGACTGATGCCATCTTCTGATTGTCAAAGTGCAGCCGGCCATGTTCATGTGCTTCAAATCTTCCTGCCAAGTCAAACCTGCTCTCTGCAGGAGGGATCCTACCGTTGGCTCCATGGACTAAATAAGGACAGTTATCTTAGTAATCTATAGCCAGGAGAGCAGAAATAATCATCTCATCTAGATGCTGAAGACAAAAAAAAAAGTAGATCTCAAAATACTTATTTTTCTTCTCAGTAAATCAAGAAAAACAAACATCACACTTGCTAAACTAACAACTGATTGTGTGGCAGGTCTGAGTGGGAGAACAGCTTTGAAGTATACATTCAAACAATCACACCCAGTGTGTGAACGCGGCTGGGAGATCTTAGACGTTCCTAGACTGACTGATTTGAAGGCTAACTTGAAGTTTTCCTCCTCCTCACTGGGATTAGACTTCTTTCCTCAGAGTCTCGACTCTCACGTTCGTTCCCTAATTGTACAGAGGCGTATGACCCTCAGGATGAGAATAAAAGAAGAAGAAATTACTTTCATTAAGAAATTCAGATTTCCCCAATCCTTTTGATCTTGTGCCAGAAGAACATTTATGCTGATGAAATGCATAAATAAAGTTCTTAAATTATCCCATTCCTCTTTAGTGCGTGTAGCGGAGTTGGAGAACTTCCAGGCAAGACAACCACAATCACAGTGAGTGCCCCTGAAGAGGGCTGATTTAGGAGATGGCCTGCCACTGGTCTAAACGTCATGTAGCTCAGTGTCCAGACTTTACTGGGAAAGTGCAAATCAAGCCATTTCCTGCAAGTGATGCATAGGAAAACACAAAAAATGTGGTAATATGTGCTTGTACAGGAATCAGCATTAACTAATTAACTTTTTTTCCTCCCTAGTTTTCTAAAAAGCATCTGCTATAAATACTACATTGTCCTAGTTGTCATCATCATTTGTGGAAAGCATTTTTATTTTTTTTATCCTCGTATTGTAACCAAATTTGAAACAGCTCTCTTGAAATGCCTCCAACCAACAATGAGGATGACAAACAAATAGGAAGTTATTTACTCTTGTTGTAATGCACAAATACAGCTTGAAGGAAAGATGATTCACTTTCACATCCCAGGTGTTAAATTGGAGGCAAATGAAATGAAATGATTCAATCAATCAAATCAACCCAGAGTTGCCCTTAAAGACTTCCCATTAATCCTTCATCTTTGCCATTTGAATACTAAGCAGTTACATAAAGGGCAGTCGACTGTTTTTTGGGGGTTTTGAAGACATTTCATCAGTTATTGAAAAAGGTCTGTACCGCTCTGACCCGTGGGAACTTTCAGGCCACGTTTACACGTAGCCGGGTATTTACAAAAACGGATATTTTCCCCTCTACGTTTTCAAAAATATCCTTGTTTACACGGACCCGCATGAAAACGCTGTTAACGTCATGCCAGCCAATCAGAATTCTGTAAAAAACATCAACAAATGACACGTGTAACTTCCAGTTAAGGCTGATTTATGGTTCCGCGTTACACCAACGCAGAGCTTACGGCGTAGGGTACGCGGCGACGCACACCGTACGACGCACATCGCCGCGTACCCTACGCCGTATGCTCTGCGTCGATCTAACGCGGGCCCATAATTCAGGCTTTACTTCCAAGACGGAATATAAAACAGGTAAAATACAAGAAAATATTGACGGTGGCCAAACTAATTGTAAACACAGGTCGCACACATGACCAGGGGTGATAGTAAAAAAAAATCCTGAGCCTGAACTTTTTTTCCCTGGGAGGTAAGCGAGCCCCTAAACCAAGATATATGCCCCGATCAACACAATTGTCATTTTTTGTCCTCTTAAAGTGTAAGTCTGGTGTAAATTGACCCATGGTCCTGTTCAAGCTCACCACATGCAGCCCATAGAAAACAGAATGAGTAAATTGAACAACATAGGCCAGGGGTGTGATTCCCTGGGACATTTTGATAAATAGTTCATTAAATTGAATATTCTGATGACTTTTGTAGATTTTCCATATTTTTGTAGATATGCCTCCACGCTGCCAAACACACACAAACACAACCGCATGTGAAGCAGTAAATTGGCTTAGAATGGCCTATTTTACTGTCATGAGGAGGAAATATTGTAGAAAAACATTAATGTCCACACTAGTATAAATACAGGTTTACATGGCCTCAAAAAATGATGCCGTTTACAATGAGATGGCAGCACTTATGATTCTAATGTAGGGCTGAACGATTTTTGAAAATAATCTAATTGCGATTTTTTTCCTCAATATTACGATTGCGATTTAATATGTGATTATTTTTTTTCAGGGTCCTGTTCTCATGTATTTTTCAACTACACAAGCAATAAATCAGTCTGTTTCAAGTAGATTTTCACTTCACTTCAGTTTTACAGGGGGGGATGATTTGGACCGTTTTTATTTCAGGGGGGATGATTTGGACCGTTTTTATTTCAGGGGGGATGATTTGGACCGTTTTTATTTCAGGGGGATGATTTGGACCGTTTTTATTTCAGGGGGGATGATTTGGACCGTTTTTATTTCAGGGGGGTGTGATTTGGACCGTTTTAATTTCAGGGGGTGTGCCATCACATCACCCCTCATCCCCCCTCAACTCGAGTAGGCTACTGTTCACACGGAGCTCAGAACTTCTTCATAAATAACTCAAAAATCCCAGAGAGAAAAAAAACACCAGCAAGCTAAAAAACAAACCAATAAAGCTCTCAGAGTTAACACAACGAACCAGCAATGAACTCGCAGCCGCTCTCTAACCTCCTGATGAGCTCACGGGCTGCAGGTGTGGTTTAAGGCTGATTTATGGTTCCGCGTTACACCAACGCAGACCATACGCCGTGGGTTACGCGTATGGTCGTACTACGGCGAAAGCTCTGCGTCGATTTAACGCGGAACCATAAATCAGGCTTCACAGCGCCCGGCTGGTACTCCTCGCAGCGCGCAGCTCCTCGCCGACTCCGCGCTCATATATTTAATAAATTTATAATGCCCATATATTTATAAATCCTAACTTGGCCGAGCCCTAACGCTGAGGCCATGGTAGATTTAGGTTACACGCGGACACGCGGCACTGTTGACTTTTCCCTGCCGGCTCTGCTCACTGGCTAAACAGTCCCCACACAAACAGGGTCCAGCGGCGCTACGTTCCGCCGCGCGGCGTTCCCAACGTTGTGTGCGCTACTCACCGGTATTACGGTATATGAAAAATTCATATCATAAGAAAAATAAACGGCAAACCTGATTTTATTTTATTTTTTTCTCGCAAACACCTCGGTATGCCGGAAATCCGGCGTGACGCCGGAGCGCTATCACCCCTGCATGACGCTGGTGAGTTTCTGGTGCATAATGTGACGTTCTGAAGCTTAAATCTCCGTTTTCCTCAGTTTTCCTCCATTTTCCTCTGTTTAGACGCAAACGTGAAAACGGAGTTTTTGAAAATCTCCACTTTGGCCGGAGTTTTCAGAAATGATCGTTTTTGGTGACTTTGAGCTCCGTTTTCGTGTAAACGAACGGCCAAAACGCATGAAAACACCACCGTTTTTGCTCCGTGTAAACGGGGCCTCAGGGTTATACGCCGTTGTTGGGTGATTCACACCTGGAGAGTTTATTCCCCTCGCCAGCTTGTGGGATGTTTGATCACGTGAATCACGGTGTGAACGGTTGTTGGGCTGCCTGGGAAGCAGAGTCATGTGTTTCATTGCTGATTTTTCCATTTTAAAATGGGTGGTTTCATTCATTCCTCTCTCAAATGTTGTGTTTTCTCTGAACTGAATGTGGACGTTACTATCCCGTATCCTTCCCGTGCGCGTGGAGCTCCGAGTGTTGACCCCCTGTACTGTGCCATGCATTTGTGGAGTTATTTGGTTTACACAAAGGGGGACTTTTGGTCCAATATGTTGATAATAAATCTTACAGGAGTCCCTTCCCAACAGTCTCCTCTGCCTCAGATGAAGATAAACATGTGGGAGGTTTTACATGGTCAGCACTTCTGGTCAGTTTGTAAACAGCAGCTCCACGAATCAACATGAGCTCCAGCCGTCACGGTTTCAGCTCGGGCCGTCCTTGTTTCTGATGTGACATCAGTATCCACATGGGAAACCACGATGGACGGACAGATCCGGTCAGGATGAAAGTGAGCTGGCACAAGTCAGCATCACAGGCTAACGTGAGCTAGGTCAGGCTAGAACAGTGTGAGTGTGTGGTCACCGAGGTAAGATGGGCCCGTTCCAACCACCTGAAACTGTTTCACACCGCCTGCTTGCCCGTCTTTAGGTAAAATGGTGCTGGACGGAGTCAGGTCCTGGTCCTGCCTGTGTGTTGATTCAACCAAACCAAATGGGTCTTAAGCTTGAGTTATGGTTCTGCATCAAAACGACGCCGTGCCTACGGCGTGTGGTACGCGTCGACGCAGACCACACGCCGTCACTGACACTGTCACGGACGTGCACCTCCCGAAAATTGTACCTACACGTTGAGGCGACGCAGACCAAACGCAGACGAGAGGGCTGTGATTGGTTCACTTGGAAGCAACGGATTTCCGGTTTCCGGTTTGAAGCAGTCGTGAACTTTCAGCGCTCTTTTCTTCGTGTATGTGTGATTTTTTTTGTTTTGGTTTTTTGCACAATAGTTGTCCTTATCTCTTTGATTCACTGTGACCGGAAAAAGTCGGATAAACCATTCAGGAAAAGATCGCGAATTACCGGTCACGGGGGGTACTGCACCGTGGAGAAACGGAGTGAAGGAGAAGTCCGAAGGGTTCACGACTGCGTCACGGTGACGGCGTGTGCTCTGCGTTGGTGTGACGCAGAACCATAATTCAGGCTTTAGGGGTAACCTGTGGGGGACACCACAGAGGGTTTCACCTTTTCAACGCCCTCATTGCAGCCTTCACTCCTCTCTCAACATGGTTTCACAACCCACATGCTGACTAGACGAATAACATATGATTGATAACTTATAGAAAATATAAAGATGTGGATAAGTGACACATGTGACTTTAAAGTGCCTCAACAACAGCTTATAAATCTGACCCCCCCCCAGCAGCGTCTCAGATGGGAGGACCTGGTTGCTCCCGAGACAGTAGCCAGGTTTCTGGGCAGAGCTGTCCTGGAGATTCCTCCTCAACCACAGAGCAGGAAAGAGAGCCACTGCTGGTCTCTAGATAACAAGTAAGCTTCCTCAAAGGAGTGCCAGAAAGAATGACGATATATCGATTTATATTCAGGGGAAATCTTATTTCTCCTCCAGGAGCAGAAGAGGAGTTTGGATTCAGGCCATGAAAAGACTGGACTGGGATCCACCGATCCGCCTCAAAGTTACTGAAACTCTCTGCTGACACTTTGCATTTCAAAATGCAAAACCTTTCTCACGTGTCATTAGTAACTAGAGTTGTTACAATATCACACTACATCTCCTGGGTAACTGCTCACAGCATTGCCCGGAAAAGCTTCATCTCATCTTTTAGGAATTTGACATGAAACAACACAGCATTAGTGACAATGATGCTTTTCGATTACTCTCAGGCCTCCGAGTGGGAAAACAACACAGCTGAGGCATATTCCAGTGAAACCGAAGGAGGGAAACGCTTCTGCTAAATGGTTTCCTTGTGGTCTTGCAAGATGATGTGCATTTCCTGACAATGTTGAGAAAGAAAAACATTTTCATGTGGGTTGCGCAATATATTAACAAGAAAACAGGTCACAGCTTTATGGGATGCAATAAGAACACCAACATTTAAAAATAATCATGTTGCTTCTGGGATTTCTTCCTCCATTTGCTTCTTCTTTCTGGTAAATTTAACACCACAGAATTAAAAATGTTAAAAATAAAACGATAAAAATGAAAAAGAAAAAAAATCTGCTGTCCCATTGACAAACAGAATTAACATCTATATTCTCTATATCTTTTTCAATTTAAATGATGTCTTTAAAACACATCCGTTTTCTAAACGGGTTTGTGAACATAGAATGTGACTGCGAACCTTACAAGCTCGCTGGGTTTTCAGTTCCTCGGACTCGTCCTCCCTGTGATCTGCTTATTTTTTCATTGATATCAAAACACTCATTTGTAGCAGTTTACATCTTTGCAGATATTAGTTCTTTTTTAAGGACAACTTTGGCTTTCTTCATAACTGCATGTCACCACCTTTTCTATTTTTTGAGAATATTAGGCAACAATCTAAATAATTAGCCGTGCCGTGCTCGTGCACGGCGGGCCAGAGCTGCATCGTTACTAGAGATGACCCGGCGTACGTGCATGTGCAGAAACCTGCAGAGCAGCACTGGTGACAGTTCTTATGGCCCCCGGCGTCTGGCAATAAAGCAAATAATCAACCCTTGGAGCATGTTATGTTGGATGCTGTATGAATATTTGAATAAGGATGTTTAATGAGGAGGAGAAAAAACTAAAACTGGACTAAATGCTGTTTAAGACTAAATTTAACATTGAATAATTCATCTTATTGGTATATAACTAAGCAGTTTTATTGGTGTAATTATACCCCTTTAACTTCTCTCTACACCTCTGTCTCCTCAGATTTGGGTATTATTTAATCAACGCATGGTAAGATCATCAATTGAGAAAAAAATATTACTTAAATCACTTAAATGATTTGCTGGTGAGTAAAATATAAAAGTACTAACTTGCTGGTGTTTTAAAAGATTAATGCCATAGTCTGCGTTGATATTTCCAGCTCAGCTCTTTGTTTACACATCGCCATGGTGAACCGGGTATCACAGCTTCCCTGATGATGATTTTATTTTATTTTTTTTAATTTCCCACGCAGATGTTGAACTTAGTTGAGCGAGGAGTTTGTTAAACCTGCTTTCTGGAACAGACTCCTGCTCATGATGATTACAGGGCTAAATGTCAAGCTGTGCCAGTTTATTTTAAAGCTGCTGTTAACATTTCCCTTTGATACCACTGCCAACAAAAGGCATTATTAAAATTTCAAACATCTTGGATTCAGTGACAATTTCTTCTTTTTTCTTTTTCTTTTTTCTTTTGTGGCCACGCGGGGACAACAGAACAAGCTTTGAAAAACTACACTATCATGTTGTCACCTCCTCAAGATGGAAAGGCCAATATTTAGCAAGCGCTTGCCTGTTTTTATTGTCCACCAGCTCATCTGTAACTTCTCCTGCCTCCACCTGGTGTTCGCAGTTTACCGCAGGATGTTACAGATTCATGTTGAAAAACAGCCACACGCAGGTTTGATGCAGTGACAGTAAAAGGAAACTGTAAACCAGAACAGTGACCACAAATATGCTAAAATACTTTTTGTGTTTTGGTTAAGAAAAAGGCTACAAATGCGCTGGCTTTGCAGGAAATATTTGTGAGGGCTGATTTGACATTAGTAAGTACGTTAGCAGCTGCGTATACAGCTGTCTGCAGCTGCTAAACATCTGGCCAACATGGTTGGTGCCAATGACAAACTTACTTAGCAAACACATTCAAACTGCTGAATGTGTTGCAAGAAAAACCAGTCAATAACTGGAAGAGAGTCGGGATAAGTGATCACTGGAGTCAAAAGAAAGTTGTGGAATAGTTTGCCAGATGATCTTAAACAAAGTAAAAACATCATACAGTTTAAAAATAGTTTAAAACAGACCATGATTGGTAAATACCAACAAGATTGAAGGATAAGATGCAAGAGAGAGAATTATGGAATTATGCAGGTAATATTTACTGATCTTTTTGTCCTTGTTTTAATCGGGACTATTTATTATTTATTTTTCCTTTTTTCTTTTCTTACTGGTTCTTTGTTGTTACATATATTTTTTTTTGTGCTTTGTGTTTGCTTCTTTTTTGGGTGGAAATGCTAGAAAGCATTTGTTGTAGAAAGTGTAAATAATGATAATGTGAAGGTTAAAGGTTAGGCATTTATAAGCTCAGAGCTTCAGCCTATTCCTTTTCGATCCAAATGATTACACGATATGCTATGAATGAGTGTACCATATTGAGCACATGATCGAAATAAATAAATAAATAAAATAAATAAAAGAAAAGAAAAAGTGGAAAAAGAAATCAAATTAAAGACAACAAGTGTAAAGAGGTTTCTGTAGCGGGAGGAGAGCGTGAACAACTTCATGCCTCAGAGAGGAAAGTGACATGGCGAGTGGACGTGAAGGAACAAGAGCTGCTTACAATGTAGCAGGGCTCGCAGTACGCCTTCTTCTCCACGGCGTAGAAGGGCTTGCCGCGCAGCTTGGTGTTGCAGGTCATGCACACGAAGCAGTCCACGTGGAAGACCTGGTCCATGGCGGTGCAGCCGGTGCCCTCCCCCACCACGTTCTCCCCACAGCTGGCACAGCGCCCTGAAAAATGAGGAAGAGGAGGGAAGGCTGAGGACACACTCGCTGTTTCAACTAAGATAACGTTTATCAGCAAAGTAACATTTCCATGTTAAAAAAATAAATAAAAAAAAGTGCAGCAACCGACGCCACATTTTTATCATCACGAAGGAGGAGCATAAACTGGGACTTTATTTCTATTGTTTGGCTGTGGTGATGGTAAAGTGCTTGATCTGATGAGAATCGTGCAGTGTAGCAACAATCTCTTCCAGGCAGCTCAAACACAGCCTTGATAGCAGATTAGTGCTCGCACCGCAGTTCTTAAAAAGATGTAAATAGATTTGTTTGCAGGAAAAGATCCCGTCTTCGTGTAACGGAGAATCCGGTAGAGCTGCAAGAGCTTCTCTCAGCTGTCCGTGACGTCGCCGTGTCTGCTGCTTTGACAGAACATCAAAGGTAAAAGCCTGTGAAAAGTGATCAGCAGGAGCTTAAAGCAGCCACAACACGGAGCAAACCCACGCTGTCGCTGTTAAATCAACCAGCAGACGCCGGCGTGGCGCTCCAGTCCTTTCATGCCTGTGTGCAACTTTCTGTTCTTTTAAAACGCAAAAAATCACGGGTGAGAAAGAAAAGAACGGGACATTTTTGATCGTAAATATTTTCAGCATGTTTATTTTTCAGACCCAAACCCAAAAGTGCTGAATTTAAAATTCAATGATCCGAGTCAAAGGCAAGGAGCATTTTTTTGGTCGATAAAATTAGATTTAAATCAATTATTTCACACGAGAAGCAGAAGAAAAAACCTCATAGTAATTCTTTTAAATCTTCAACGGCGTTTGGGGCTCTAAGTGACACGATCACTTCATCCTACCTTTGCCCAACAATCAGCAGATATCCCTTCAAACGCTTCATTTCCTCAAGTCAGAAGTGCTTAATCTTCATTTCTATTTCAAACACGCTGGATAAGGGAGGATTAAATACTATAATTATGCCACATTAAAGAGACTATACACATCGCCAAAGAGTGACATCTGTTCAAAAAGTCAGCTTTTAAATGATAAAAAGAAAACTTTAGAAGTACAAGGAACTCTTTATGAAGACGAACAAGTGAACTGATACTATTGCTCCACAAAGAGCCTGATTGCATATTTCGGGACACGACATTTGGATATCTTTAATTGAGTTGGAGATATCTTTAATTGAGTTTAAGATGTCCTCGACTCAATGCAAGTTATCTTCAACCCAATTAATGACACTGTCAATTTAATTACTGGTATCTTACAATAATAGGGTTTCAAAAGATATCTGACAATGTTTTATTTTTTACACATCTGAAGACAGATGTTATCTCCGGGTGGAAGCATGATACAGTATATTTAATTAATTCAAGTTTAGTTCAATGAATCATTTTTCTTCCTTTTTCACTTTTTGCTTCATCTAAAGGCTGATTTGATGTGATGATTGGCACTCAGTGTGTTGTGAACAGAGCGGTTCAAGCGTGTTACAGACAGAGGCGAGACACTAACCGGGGGGAGATAGAGTATCTGATGCTCGCGTTTTCACAGTTCCACTCGCTGTTTTCATATCAAAAAATTCAAACGGAGTGTAAAGCCGAATCTGTCTCAGGTATCAGCGCAACTTTGGGAAGTTATATGTTGCTCAGATCAAATATCTGTGTGAGGGTGAGGGGTGCTAATGCTGTTCTAATCCAAGAAAACCCATTATCTACAAACAAAAACGGCACTAAAGGACGACAACATCCCCGTTTTGAAAGCATTTGGGGAAATTTATAAGATTGCATGTTTGTGACTTGTCGTTCATTGACTGGGGAATAATTATATAATAAAGAACTGATTTTTAATTTAAAAAAAAATCCCATCGCAACTGCGTTTTCCACATTAGTCTAGAAATTACTGTCATCTCCAGCAAAATATTGTGCCAACAAGTTTTCATAAAGCCTGCCATCGGTTTTCATCTGTTCCCGCAGCTCTACCCACACCTCAATTATGGCTGTGTTACCTACTGTACAGGGAGGCAGATTAAACAAACTAGCGAAGGCACGTCTCTGGGGGACATGTGGGTGTCAGTGGAATCACAAGCAGGGTAATCACTTCAGAGAGCCAGAGGGAAAGGGAAAGGAGGGAGAGGGAGAGAGCTAGCGAGAGACAGACGGCGCTCGCCGAGCCTGTTAGTGGCTTCAGATCACAGGCCATCTTCAGTGAGTGGATGAGAATGCCAAACATGTCCCACAGGGCTTCCACTTTAAATAACGAGCAGGAAACCTCTCGGAAACCCTTTTCCTTTTGGCAGTCTGTGATCGCGAAGGCCCTGAGGAGCTATTTGTGCACGACTATGTGTACGGCGTACGTACGGTTTTACCACGACACACATGCACGCATTCACAGTGAAAGAAGAAGAAAAAAAAAGTCTCTTCACACCAGACACGCCACACATGTAGACAAGTCATACAAACACAGACACGTGTGTCATATGCTGTTTACGTATCCCCAGACTCGTGATGCGGGCCTGCGTGCAGCCCACACGCACCCCCATGGAACAGAGCAGCAGATCACAGAGACCTGCAGCTGACCTTCAAGCGCCTCTACGCCTTTATTCTCTACTTCAGCTGCTCATCTTCAAACACATTCAGAGCTTTTTTCCCCCTTTAATTAGTCATACTTGCTGTCGCTGTAAAAAAATCACAACATTGTTGAAAATATTCCTAATTTTCCTGGCATTAAAATCTAAATGTTTATGACCTACTATTAGATGCTGAAAAGCAGGATGAATAAATAGACGGTGGCTCTGGTGGCCTTTAGTAAAAGTTGCTCATCAGGAAATTAAGGGGAAGACACGCTGCAGCAAAGTGAGTCACAGGCTGGGATTTGAACCTGCGCCGGCTGAGCGAGGACCAGAGCCTCCGATGGCGCAGGCATGTGAGTTGAAAGCACGCATGAAGACATCGGACGTGACCACCACCTCAAGACCCGGCTCTGCGTCATGCTGAATTTGCTGACCCTCTGAGGGGGATTACGGAGCTCTTTTGAGGTCATTTCTAAAGTTACAGAAGTAATATTCAGTATGTGAAGCGTATGTTATTCTCTGAGTATAAAGAAAAATGGGCCAATGACATCTGGCATAAACCGAAACTTAGAATTTACCGGTGGATGAAGAATATTTCGTTCTGAACCTTATGCGACTTTACCCCTGGATAGATCAAAAAGATCATTATGTGCTCAATTGCGAACTGGGATTCTCCCTCTGGCCGTAGAAACAGGTTTAACTCTGTTCCTGAAGAGGAAAGATTATGTAGTTTTTGTGATCTAAATGTTATTGAGGATTAACTTCATTTTTGTTTTATTGTCCATTATATGATGAAGCCAGGCAGCTTTTATTTCAGAAAATGCAAGATTGTAAACCTGAGTTGTTTTGGACTGAGGATGATGCTAAATTGGAATGGTGTTCTCTATAGCTACCTTTATAAAGAGAGCCTGGAAACAGAGAAAGGACAAATTATATGAAAACTGAGAAAGGATCTGATCTGTAATGTATAAGTGGAATTTATAATTTTGTGTTTGTGTTTTTGTTTGTACGCAGCTGATGTTTGTTTGCTGGGGTAGTGTATCTGTGTCTTGTAAGCCCTTATAGGCTGGGCACCTTAGAGGTGTATGACACACAAATAAACAATTCATTCATTCATTCATTCATACATACAGAACCGAAACCCAGCGTTTATAAAAGGGGGGTGTTGCTGAGGTAAGATGTCAACTCCACCCCCTTAATCCAGGTGCTATAAACAGAACTGAGAAGACGCGGTTCAAAAGGTTGCTTTGACTTGAATCATATCTCAGACATTTTATTAAGACCTCAGGATTGTGTCAGTTTTTTGAAAGAGGTGAATTTACATCCATCCTTAGAATTACATTTCTACAAAAGCTGCATTGTCTGTTCATATTTAAGGCTGCAAGTTACTTTGCATAATAGATACAAATATTTTTCAATCTCTGAAAATGTGCAGCATACAGCTGTAAAAATCCAGTCCAGTGAAGCCCTGATCCCCGGCCAGGATTTAGGACAGAACATGTGACGGGCTCTACCGTGGAACCAACACAAAAACAACAGTGGAGTGTGACATCTGTGAAAGTGCATGAGGGAACTGTTGTCCCTCTTAAACCCCACATTAACCTTTTGTGTTTGCTCACTCGGGAGCAGCTGCAAACAAACGCCATCAAGTTCACCGTTACCAAAGAGGCGCTTTGTTGCTCATCCAGGAGGTTGACAGCCTGCTGGCTCACGTGTCTGGTCTTGAACTGCGGAGAGATATTTACGGTCCTCTACCGGTTGCATCCTCCACTCTGGCAGCCACTTGATGCTGCGCCGCTGATGCCGGCGTGTTTTCAATCAGCTCCGACTCACGCTGAAACTCCGCTGCAGATTCAGCTGATGATGCCTCTCACTTTGTTTCCATATTTGGTGCGTCATCTTTGTAAATTATCTCCTTCCGCATTGTTGAAACAGATTTCATGGAGAACTTTCTGTTTTTTCCCCCACTATTTTCCAGACATTTCTGTTTTTCCAAACAGAAAAAACAAAGGGATCATAAAACGAGAAAGTGCAGATTATTCTTCTGAATTTACCCTCAAAGGAAAAAAAAGATCTTAAGTGAGTGAGTTTTATCTACCGAAAAGACACGAAAACAAGATGTTGAAGCCGAATAAAATAAACACTCATGAAGAAACAGTGAACTCTTGTTGTAAATGTGAGAATGAAACAAATAGTTTGTGCGTTATAATAATATGCCAGCTTAATGACCTGGAGACCTATGCATTGACCTAAAATTACTTGAAATATTACTCCACTATTTTCAATCTGCCTTATCAAATCGTGTTTGATAAACAGTCCAAACACCTGATATGTTAAATTTCAGTGTTGAACAGAAGCACATTCATCACAACCTCCTGTTTGGCATCTTTGGGTCTTTAATTGTTTAAATTCCTGACAGTAAAGTCAGTTTTGTTAATTTATGTTAAAAAATAAAATAAAAAAGTTTGAGATTCCTTGTTTTGCTATTTGTTAACGTACAATAAAAAAGCGTGTAGCATGTCGTGGATCAAAAAGAGGAGAGGAGAGTGCTGTTTGGTGTGTTCACGTATCTGTATTGTTGCTACAGTGTCATTAAGAGTTTGCACGAGAAAACCGAACCAATGCCGTTTTAAAATATAGCAGCAGAATGTGAAGCTGGCCCATATTCATATGCTGCTGAGCGTGGCGGCGTTGAGTCACTTCTTAAATCAGCCTCACGCTTTAACACCGCAGTTCTGCTGTTTGAACTGAAAGAATTAAACATGGTCCGTACATGTAACCGAGCGCAACACATGTAGTTTTAAAGACCGCTCCCATTGTACTGTCTCTCATTGAGGGGTTTGGAAATGAGTCCAGAAAGTGTGAAATGCAAATGTTTCCAGCACGTCTGTAACTATTGTTTCTAAGAGCCTCACTGTAAGATAACAGAGAGCAGTGCCGAGTGTTTTACCATTCTTCACATCAATAATTTCGCAGGTCTGCGTTGGAAATGAAGCATTTTCAATTTCGAGACACGACTTCAATTGGCCCGCTGAATAATACAGGACAGCAATTGAAGCAGCAATGTATTTACCCCTGTGGAGATGATCCCAAATACTTTCGAACTATTTCAGCTGGGCATAAAGGAATCATGAAAGGCCTCACCGCTCCCTCGCGTCCCTTTGCGCGGGGAATGGAACCAGAGTCTTGATATCAAAACTTCAAATACTTCCTGTAGAACCAATGCAATGGTGACGGGGTGGGAGGGGGAGTTCATTTACACTTTACTCACTTTCTTTGCTTTCATTCTTCAAGCCTCAGAAGTGTCTCTTCTCTGTTACATCGAAAGTCAAAAGGAGGACTGAAGAGAAAAATCTTTTCTTCTTCCATTTTTTTTTAAAGAAGCACATTCCCTGTGAGCTGTAGAGGCTTAGAATGGTTAGACAATTTAATTGGATAAAAGGAAAAGATTAAAGAGGCCCTGACTCTGTTCCATAAATAATTGATTTCTAATGTATTTGTAGTGGCAGTGAGACACTGTTGTTTGGGATTGGGGGATGTTGAGTGGCAGAATGCTTCAGATTTCTTTCAGTCTTTGCCTTCTTTGTTTTTCATGCCGTGATATTGAGGCGGCATGAAAGGCAGAGAGGGAGCACACTTGCAGCTCAATTTGATCTTACATCGTCAAAAATCAAAGATCGCGCATGTAAAGAAGGATCGCAGGGAACTTTTTTTTTTTTTTTTTTTGTAGGAGACCAAACTTTTCACACTATGTTACTAAAGGATACAACTCTGCTGGTGAAACCCTTTCAAACCCCAAAGGCAAAGCAAGCAACTGCAGCTTGTATCCAAAACTAATAAAAGAACCAGAAAAATCCATTTTGGGATTTCAAACAAAGTTCTGTGCTTGTAGCACAAAATATGTTCAAACACTGATATAAGAAAAAAAAAATTAACCGTACCTAATACAATTATGGTAACAAATAATTATCTTGCTGCCTCAGTGATGATTGTTTTCAAACCAAAACGACAATAATTACCAGTTATAGGAGGTTAAACTGAATAAAGAACAACGATGTGATAAATTCATCACACCTAATTAAATACATAAATAGATGGTCAGTGAGTGAAGAGCAAGAAGAAAAGTCTGCTAAACACATTAGGAGTGTAACCGCCAGTCAATGACGGGCCACGGGCCACAATTTGTGCATAGTTTCATCCCCGACCCCTCCAGGTTCATCTGCATTGTAGCTTCGGATCATCCTCTGCACAGCCTGGGAACGATGTAGCCCTCAGTCACCGAGGAATGACGGGAGAAACGGCTGCCGCTGCTGCATTTCAATCTCTGGATGCCTCTTCTGTAACCCCAGATGTTGATCTCATTCCCCGTGTCAGCAAATAGCATTGAGAAGTCCTGCTGCAGCGACGGAGGAGAGGACGGATGATAGGCGAGTCTGTGCCACTGAGCATTACAGCGCGGCCCGTCAGGGCCCAAGGGTGCCGAGCAAAGAGGGACCCAGTGTAAGTTACATGTTTTAAGAGCAGGTTGGCAAGAGAACGATGTGGAGGGATGCCAGGGAGTGCCCGGGCCCCGGCGAGGGTAGGTGAAGCGGAGACTGGGAGCAAAGCAGGGACAGGTAAGTGTGTCTGAAGTCGTGCGTGTGGGACCAGCTGCCCCTGTGTTTATCTGCTGTTTATCCATGTGCACCCGTACGGCTGCAGTGGCGTGCATGAGCGTGCCAACTCATTTCTGTGGTCAAACGCTCTCTCACAAATAAAATCTAAGCAACGTGAGTGCCCGGAAGCCTCAGCTGGGCTCGCATGGCAGCTGATCTTGCAAGCCTCAGTGGAGCTGTCTCAACGAGGCAGGGCAGCAAGCACCGAGCCTGGCGGGGGAGGAAGGGGAGGACGAGGGGAGGGTGGCAGAGGAGGGGTGGGGATAAAGGGGCGGTCACCTCACGTGAACCGCTGCCAAAAAGCTGGGCTTCTGTCGCTGAGAAGAGAAGCCCCACGCTGGCACACGGCATGGGCTGAGAAACTAGAAAGCAGCGCGGCGGGGTCAGCGGCACCGGAGATGATGAGAGGGAAAGGGAAAACAGTGGAGGACCCGGAACGTCCACCGAAAGCTGCTCCACGTGCCGCGAGGCTGGCCTCACGCTCAAAATAGGAACAAATATGATTAAGTATTGAAAACGCCACAGGACCAATTAGAAGCGAGATGATGACATAGCAGAAAACCTACAACAGTCTCATTCATAAAAGAACTGAAATGTAGGCAGTTTAAACAAAACAAGATGGAGGTTTTTGCAGAATTTCCTAAATCTGGCAAATTTGTAGATTAAAATTCAAAGCATTTCATATTATTTCCAAGAGAAAAGGACTCTTAGAAGTCAAATCCGCAGCTACACACTGACATACACACTGGATTTTTCTTATAAAAGGCAGCTATGATGGATCATCCGCGGGTATTATGTTGTATAATTCAGCCCTTTGCAGTCGTACATTATAATCCACTGTAGGTGGTATAGCGGTGCTTAGGCTTAAGACAAGTTGCCATGTCACCAGACTGCCTTGTGTGCTGGCCTCCCCCCGGGTGGCCCATGACCTCCTTCCAGCAGCATTGTGCTTCTCTCGCTTAGAGACTGCTGGAACATACATAGACACGAGCAGCACACGACACCGCTGGAAAGTCAACACACAGCCGCTGTGATTGGAGGAAACCTGCATGAGGTAAATATCAGTTCAGTTCCCCTGATCAGCAGAACTCCACTTCACAACAAAGCCATCTAAATGCACTTCAAAGCAAGGTTTGCAAAGTTCATTACAACCCGATAAATGCAACACCTGCCATGGTGATTACATGTTTGGTTTAATAAAAGTGCGTCTAAAGGTGTATAATCCAGGTACTGGACTGTACATAAATTACTAACACTTAATTAATTATATATATATATATATATATATATATATATATATATATATATATATATATATATACACACATATATACACACATACATACATACATACATACATACATACATACATACATACATACATACATATATTAGGCTGTCAAAGTTAACGCGTTAACTTAACGTCCTCTTAAAGCCGGCAATTTTTTTAATGCGCGATTTTCGCGCAGGATAAAAAAAAAAACCTGTAGCTGGAGGAAAAGTATGGTGAACTGAAAGATGAAGAATGAAAAGTGACTTTTGAAAGGTTAGTTCACTTTCAAAAAGATGCTCAGATGGTTCGCTGGACGAGACTAAAGTTATTTGCATGTACTGTCGATTTGAAATGAATTGCCATGGTACGTCGAGAAAGTCTCACTTGCATCCAAACACGACCGATGCAAGGAGCGCAGCGCAAAGGCCACTTGGGTCGGCTCTTTCGTTAAGGACCGACCACAACAGAATGTTCTGTATAACTGCATAATACTAAGTATAAATAAATCCATTCATCCATAAACAAATAAACTGCAAGTATTAATGTCTTGATTTTGAGCATTTTTTATTTTTTCTACCTGGATGTCCATGAAAGATAACTTCAATCAGCAAATCAGGCCACTAACTATTTACTGAATTACATAGCTGTTAATGTGTCATTATCATTTGAATATTTTTGGGACTATATTTGTAGATGGGTGTGTGTGATGGTCGTCTGCTGCCTGCTCCTGAACCTAACAAAGGGGGCAGGTCACTGCTGCCGAGAGATGGGATTTTTTGGTTGCAAGGACAAGGCGGCCCCCTGGCCTCTCCTGTTAGGCTGATTGTTTGGCACTGTTATGAAAAGTTGGAAAATAAAAGAGAAAAGCTCATTTCTGAACTGCAAACCAGCTGTCCGTCATTCCCTTTTGCACCCACACTCCAAGCCCACATTCCAGCCAGTAGTCGGCCGACTGGTATCTCAGTGGATTACACACACTTTTAAGTGCAGTCTGCTCCGCTCTGTGATGAATTTCTTTGATAGTTATAGAGGGGGACAAAAGACTCCCCGAATCTTTGAAAGCACCAAAGATAGATTGCATCCAACACATCTTCTGAATTCAAGGGGAAACACCGTTCTGATGTTGAAGAAGAATCTAGGTGAGATCATTTTACAGTGTGTTGAGTGGCTTTTACTAAAAAGTAGTTGCCCCAAAAGTATCGAAAGAACGGTTTGATTAAATTAAAACCCAAAAAATGAAAGGGCTTAATGAATATTAATATAATGTCACCACACCTTGATACAGCCAGTGAAAACAGCTAATCTGACAGGGGGGAAGGTTGGCCAAAGGCATTTAAAGCTGTAGAGGTGGAGCTGAGGAGGGGGTTGAGGAGGGGAAGGGGGTTGGAGTATTTTATTTTTTTCGGCGGCAACAAGGTTTTCACTTTGACATGCATTCCACTTTCTTATGACATGTAGAGGCGCATCATGAAGGAAACTCCCGGGAGACCGCTGAGGGCGACCTCAGTAAAATGCAAATTAATTCCAGCAGAGTATCTTAGACAACACACAAAGCTGTCTAAACGGGAAGTCTATTAATACAATGAGTTGTGATGTTCACTCGTCTTATGAAGAATTACAAGCAGCTCCACAAGAGCGCAACGTGTGGGGCTCAACTTTTCCTGACCTAATTACCCTGGCTGACGCTCCCACTCCTCTGGCCTGTAGTGGAGCTACAGCGCCATTTGTTTCTCTTCCAAGAGTCCTCATCAAGTTTTCATGTGATGCGTCTTGTAAATTATGAGGGATTCTCCAGCTGACATTCTAAGAGGAATAAAAAAAATAAAAAAAGGAAGCCGAAGCCTGCCTTTTCTTCTGTGACTCTTCTCATGACAAAGGCCAGCTCAGTATGGGAGGAACGGCTTTCACGACAGCTCAGCGTCCTGCGTGGAGCGCAGCGCAACCGCATGGATCCGGTAATTTCCACTGACTGCCTCGCTAACATCTGTTAATAACATTAATGCCACCGCCTAAAATCTCTCTGGAAAACGTCTGTATAAATATTTATTGGCTATTAAGATTTCAAATCCATCATAATTCGGCTCTGTACAGTACGACGCTAAAAGTTGGTGATCGCATGGAGGAATTCTCAACTTGCTTTTTGGCACTGAAAGGGGAAATAAAAAAATCATTCTCTGCAGCAGAACCAACTACACTGCATAAGTATCATCATCACTAATTGTAAATAATGCAAAGCCTCTCATCCTTTCAATTATTCAGCTTTATGTCCTGGTTTTGGTTGACAGAAATGTAGCGATGACAAAATATTGTAAGTTTCTCTGATGCACAAATGCCAAGGCATCTGTACTGCATGCTGAGTAGCTGTGTCTTATTAGATTGCCACAAACACAGTACACCTACGCACAACCTAAGTGGATTAAATATGACGGATGATGACATTTGGAGAAAAGGCTCTTTCAGATTACTCAAATCTAATCTGGAACTCTAAATCAGGACTAATCAGTTGCTTTTCAAAGAAGCTTCAATCACAGGGAGAATTTCTGGCTTGCAGACCGGGTTTCTCACAAGAAAAGACTTTTATAGTACACCATTTTCAGGTTTTTATTTTTCTTTTAAAGCTTAGGGAGCCTTTGAATTTTGCAAACTGTTTGTTTTCTCTCTGCTTTTTTTTTTTTTGTTGCCACAAAGTCTTACAAAATTTGCTCAGTGTTAATTGTTGGGCGGCAGCTGTTGCAGAAGAGCTGCTGATGTGTAAGGAAGAAAAGCAGCACCGAGTTAAAAGAAAAGTTTCCTCGTAGAAGCAAGAGTGTAATGTTAATTCAATTCAATTAACACCCTCCGGACCACAGACTGCTCACCACGGCTGCTGCAGATTAGCAGCTCATCAAAGACATTAGTGACACCAATAAAACTTTGCAACAGGAAGACAATGATCCAGTCCAGTAGTGTGCTAGAGATCGCAGCCCCACTTTGATTAATCTTGTTAATTACTAGCCTTAGGGTCTCAACAACTGCTAGCCCTTTTTTCCCCTGAACCTACTCAAAAACAGAAGAGGCCTGTGTGCCATCAGATTCTTTGTAATTACAAAAGTTTCATGCTCTGGGACCGCTTTTCCCACAGGCCTGAGTATACAGTGAGAAACATGCTGGACTGAAGTTAATCTTAACATAACTGTGGTGACTTTATGTACATTATTCAGCGGGGGAGGAGCAGGCCTCTGTGGACTTGCAGAGCAGCGTGTGCCTGCGCTTGAACTCTAGAACTAATGAGTCCCAGCAGTCACCTCAGCCGTCGACTGCTGCTCCCGCTCGCTTCCCTCCTCCCGGTTAATTCGGCTGTTGCCTTGTCTAACCACGAGATGACCCTCCCTCACCCCCGCGCTCCGACGGCAGCCCCGCCACAGCCCCGCCGCGGCCGGCCAGGGATGCGCGGGCCATCTCCAACTTGCTCCGGCTACGCCAGATTACATGTGACCCATTTTTCAACTCCCATTACCTTGCTCCACCAACCAGACAGCCTTATAGCTGGCAAACATCTGCGTGCAACGGTATAGCAGCGCTCAGAGTTCACGCCAAGTCTGTGTTGTATACATATAACACCAGAAATTAGGCCAACAAGGCCATTCCTCTGGAAAATGACTACACTTTGTTTAAGCCAAGAGATCCATTTGACCTATGTCTAATGCGAACCAATTAAGGTCTTTACATCAGCGCGCACCAACGTGATGCCGAATATCCCTTAATACCAGTTAAATACACGTCCCTGTAGCTATAATACACCTACACATGCCATGGTGGTGTGCTGTGTGATTATGTGCTGATATAAAGCCCGCTCCAGAGTCCCGCTGAATGCGCTGAATGAGGTATCTAATGGGCATGGGAATTAATTCCAGGGCAAAGGGGATTAAAGGCTAAAGAAGAGAGAGCAGCAGAGGGCTGGCACTCACTGGCAGCTGAGGGTGCAGAGGGCGGAAAAATAGAAATTAAATATAAATACAGAGAAACCTTGCCTTCTGAATCCTATTTTGCAAAATAGTATTAAAATTGGTATTTTGTTTAATCCTGGCAGTTTTTTTTCCCCTCTTTCTCTCTCCCTGTCTCTCTCTTATATGAGAGGAAAATTAAATATCAACTGCTTCACGGGGTAAAAGAAAGAGATTTTGAAGAAATAAAAAGGTGAACAATCCCACAAGACACACAATCTGCACGTCTGACTGTATTTGTCAATTTGCCTTTATTGCATTTTTTATTCTCATTAGAAATAGCTGTGATCAGGGGATGAGGGCTAACAAAAAGGGGTCACATCTCACCTGTATCAGTCACACCTGCAACTGGAGCCACTTTCTAAAAACGATGTTCTGGTCATGCATAACTTTGTGGGTCACTGGCGGATTAATCCAGGAACCCATGACAATTATTTATTTAGTCATGAGATCTGGTAGCACAGAAATGTCATTCTTGAATGTCAGACACGTGCGTGCTAATGCTTATATAACTGTACATGTGGAAGGTATACAAAAAAAAGAGTATTTTCTCTCTGTTGTTACAGAGAGAAACATAAATTGTCACCAATGAATCAGGTCTTATTTCCAGCCACTTCTCCCCGAGCACTGATGATGGGCTTTGATTTGAAGTGACTGTTGTCATGTTAGCGTCTCTTCCAGCAGAGACCACATGCACAGCACCAATTACTTTCATTTTAGCACCGACAAAAGACTCAATGAGAGTTTCAAAGCTCCCCGGTGGACTAAACACATGGACAAGGACGACATCCTGTTGCTTGGTCTGATAATAAGGCCGCAGTGAGGAGGATTCAAGTGTTTATCGCTGTGTGACTGTACCTTGTAGACTAAGAGGGGGCTGTATGAAGGTGTGAGTAGATAGGTGGATGTTGTTCAGAAAGCCTACTAAAGCGCTATGTAAATATAGTCAGGGCTGCACGAGCTGGTACTCGAGGGGTCCACAGCACATTTTAG
This sequence comes from Cololabis saira, assembly GCF_033807715.1. Classification (NCBI taxonomy): domain Eukaryota; kingdom Metazoa; phylum Chordata; class Actinopteri; order Beloniformes; family Belonidae; genus Cololabis; species Cololabis saira. The sequence continues at coordinate 9,146,449 of NC_084599.1, read as the reverse complement.
ATGTTTCCTTGCACACCTGATTCTAATTGCTGGCTGTCATCAGCATGTCATCAAGATCTACACAACTCTGTCACAACTGTTGGTGACCAAACCAATTAATGTTGAAGCAGGGAAACATCCAAATCATGCAGTAGACTGGCCCTCAAGTACCGGCTTGTGTGCACCCCTGAATATGGTATTGAAAAAGAAAAGGAAATGCACAATTTGATGAATCTAAGTCATCATAACACTCCAATAAACAAAGCTGATGTGTTTTTTTCCCCTAACCTGAAGGTTTACCATGATAGATAAATATGTGCGTTTTTGAGATCTTTTAAAAGTGCTCTATAAATAAAATGTATTATTATTATTATTATTATTATTATTATTATTATTATTATTTATTATTATTAATTATTATATACTTTATTTATCCCTAGCTGGGAAATTGTAGGTGCTTCCTGATTTAAAACAAAGTTAGGGATGTTGTATTTGTCCAACCATGTGGCTATTTGTGCAAACATGTCCAAGTTATAGGTTGATTGCCAGCAGTGTCACAGACTCAAACACTTGATCACGGCAGATAACAGAAAATATGATACTTTTTAAATGAAAAAAACTTAATGCATTGTTAAAAAAATGCCTTATTTATGTTTCTGGAGCATTTTTTTTACAAAAACTTTAAAAAGATGTAACGGTTCACTATTTTTCCATGTGTTGATTTTTTCATTTAATAGCATTTATTAGCATGACGGAGGATCTGCTGGTATTATTGTTTCACAACTAGATAGTTTTATGCCCATGTAATGAGTCAAACCGTCTGTTAGGTTGTCTTGGGACATTTTCTCTGCTTATCTAGTTTTTGTTGCATAAGTAACTGTTACAGTTTCCAGCAACTACAAACACTCTGAACTCTGTTTCACTTTTCTTAGTTCCTCTTTCTCACATTACAGGAATTATTTTGTGTCCCTCATGTTGGCAATTTAGCAAAAACTCTCTAAGCGGGGTGGTTCTGGTGGTTGCCTCCAGTATTTCCAGTATTTCACTGATATAAATAATGCCTGTAATTCAAAGTTCAGTTGTTATGAATAGAATCTTGTCTGTAGACGTGACATTAAACAACCATTTTAAAAGAAAAAGAAAAACCCAACTTAAATATCCTCTACAGGAGAATAAATGAATAGCCAGACAGCGTAAAGGGCTGCACTGGCCTCCCTTTAGAGTTAGACAGAAGCTCAGGTAAAGCTCTTAAATGACAGATGTAGAAACATACTGAACTGCTTTTACTTTGTGTTGCTCGATTCCTGAAACTGCAGCTGAGCAATGTCAACTTGAAATAACAATCCATTCAGTTGCACCGAATCAGTATCAGGGAACATCAGACTGACAATGTAGAACTAATAAGTGTCCAGACAGCAAGCAAGTTGACAAACATAATGTTTGTGGTAGAAAATACCAGGGTGCTTTAATTAAGGACTCTTTGACTTTTAAATCATATGTTGACTCAGGTAAAAAAAAAAAAAGTTTGAGTCAAAACTTTTCTACTTTAGAAAGAAAACCCAGTGTTCGTACAAAGAGTGTGGGGATAAAAAGGCCCTTCCCAGCCAAATAATAAATAAATGAATAAAAAGGGACTGTGTGTAGTTAAATAGGTGATAGGTACAGTTAAGAGACCTGACCATGGACACCCACAGTCTTACCAAATTCAAGACATACAGTATAGCAGCTAATTTAACATTCAAAGTGATTTTATCATTTATGCCTGTGGTTTGTGATTTAAAAAAAGGGGAAGATGAGCTGTCTCTTACCGAAATATTCCTCAGACGGAGGGTTGTCCATATCAAAC